>NC_141886.1:34352542-34656397 GCF_030686135.1 Camelina sativa
AAAAAAATGCTTCATAGCAGCCTAAGCTATTTCCGTCCAACTCAAATGATTAAACCAATTATGTAGTAGTATCTATTTTGAATAAAATGTTGATCCCAAATCATTTCAGATACTCTTATAAGCATGATATGCCTCTCTTTATCCTGTTGATCACGAGAAGAATATTACTACCCTAAGAAAATCTGATCTTGTCGGGCTAATTGTTTGGCATGATGCCGCAATAGTAAGTCCTAGCTATTTGATTTACGTAGGTATTAATTAAGCTACATACCTTTTTATATATATATATATGTAATTAAAGTCGAATGTGTATATGATTTAAATGCACTGCAGAAAAATCATTTAAAAGGAAAAAAAGACAATTTGATTCATTAGACCAATAACCACAGCTAGATTTGGTCTTACATGACTAGTTATTTATTTTGTACACAACTATCTTTTAGCGTAATATAGTTGTGTTGTGCAATGATTTATATTTAACAAATATTTTAGATAGACTACGAAACACTTTTATTTAAGTCCACTATTTAGAACTTGGAAATGAGACAGGGATGAAACCATATTTATCTCAAGAAAATTATTATAAAAGCATCTTCACAATAAGAAACCATATTGTACAAGAAAACTATTCTATTTTTACATACTAATATAGAATTGGAGATCACCTAGATTTTTTGGAACTTATAAAGTACACAATTTACTATGATTGTTGTTGCTTCAAATTCAACATACGTCGAGTATATATGAAAGATCATAATCTCAATATTTGTTCTTCACTAAATCTCTAACCATTATGACTTATAGTGGGGGGGAAAAAAAATCTAGGGTTATTTGTCACAAAAAGAAAAAAGAAGCTAAAGTTCTTATAATTTCACTTCACTTATTAGGCCTTCCCTTAAAGATTCTCAGAGGCCCAAATGAAATTGTTCTTTGATCCCTCACATCCCACGACGTCGTAGTTGAGAGCCTCTACCGTCTACCCTCTCGACGACCACGTGCGACCCCATTGAAGACGTTAATCGAATTTGGACGCTCTCGATTAAGAATTTAACGGTCGTTTGTCTTCCGTCTCAAAGATGTTACTATTATTTAAAGTAAGCAATTAATATCCAACGGTGAAGATTGAGTTTAGATAAATCGACGGGTGAGATTGAATCTGTATCAAACGCTCTTATTATTTAGAGAGAGAGAGAGAGAGAGAGAGGCGACTGACTTGAGAAGAGTCTCTCTTTTATTAATTTTCTTCTCCGTTTCTCACTCATCGCTTACTGAAACCAGAAAAAGAAAAACAGTTTTAGGGTTTTTTATTTGCGGAGGTTTCAAGGAAAACGAAGTTAAACAATGGCGGAAGAGCACAAACACGAGGAATCAATCATGGAGAAGATAGCTGAGAAGATCCATGGTCACGGTGACTCTTCTTCTTCTTCTTCTTCCGATTCAGATGACGATAAGAAATCTTCGTCTCTCAAAACCAAGGTTTATCGTCTCTTCGGTAGAGAACAGCCTGTTCACAAGGTTTTTGGTGGCGGAAAACGTATGGATCTCTCTTTTTCTCTCCTGGTTTTGTTTTTTTCTTTGCTTTGAAACTATGAGGAATCATCGATTAGGCGATTTTAGTTATCGGATCTGGATTCTAGGTTTTACCTGCTATCGATTGTGGAGTTTTGCTGTATACTTAGTTCATCGAGCTGTTGTAGTGTAGATCAGTGTTGTTACCGATGTTGTAGATTTGTTTTGTTGCTTGGATAGGAGAAGTGAATTAAACGAACGGTTTGATTTGTTGTTTGTTGGTTTATATTTTACATTTTGTTCTGAATCTGAGAGGATCTGTGGAATGATTGGTTTCACTTGCTTTTGAAATCTCAGCTGCCGACATTTTCCTATGGAGGAACAAGAAGGTATCAGGAGGAGTGTTGGGTGCTGCAACTGTTTCCTGGATCTTATTCGAGTTGCTTGAATACAATCTTCTCACTCTTTTTGGCCACATTTCAATTCTTACTCTTGCTGTGTTGTTCTTGTGGTCTAGTGCTAGTACCTTTATTCACAAGTAAGTTTTAATGGATGGATCTTTAGTGTGAGAATGAGGTTGATCCATGGTCTGTTGAAGCTGTTTTTTTTTTTTTTTTTTTTTTTTTTTGTATTACAGGACAACTCCTCATATCCCTGAAGTTCACATCCCCGAGGAAGTTGTTCTTCAGCTTGCTTCTGGACTAAGAATTGAAATCAACCGTGGATTTACTGTTCTTAGGGACATTGCATCAGGAAGAGATCTCAAGAAGTTTCTATTGGTAAACCTTTTTTTATTTGGTTAATTATGTTGTTGTTTGATTTTGCTTGTTTCTCGTTTTTTTTTAACATTGGGTTGCAAATATGTTTTAAGGTGATTGCTGGTTTATGGGTTTTGTCCAAAGTTGGCAGCTCCTGCAACTTCTTGACCTTAATCTACATCGGTACTAATCCATACTCTTATTGCATCCAATTGATAACCTTAACTAGTTGTGTTTTCTTTGTCTTCCTTCTAATATCTAATTTTCATTGTTTTTTTTTTTCTGCTTCCAGCAACTGTACTTCTCTTCACGATTCCCGTGCTTTACGAAAAGTATGATGATAAAGTAGATGACTTTGGTGAAAAGGCAATGAGGGAGATCAAGAAGCAATATGTGGTGTTCGATGAGAAGGTTTTAAGTAAGGTGATGAGCAAAATCCCTAAAGGAGCCTTTTACAAGAAGAAGGATTAGAGAGTGTGTAAGTTTCTGGCATCAGTATGATGATCTGAGTCTTCCAGATTGATATAAAAAAATCTCAGAAGCATTGTTTTTTCTTTTACGTTGGTGGTTCTAGCAGCTGTTGGTTATTATACTACACTCAAAATCTCTATAATGTGGGTGGATTTTTATTCGGGGTATAACCAAATTTTATAGCCATATTGAATGATTCTGTTTTGGAATACCATTTGTCACCATGAATCTTATTATGATAAATCTTTGAATATTCTGAACTTTAGTTTAATTTTTATACAGAATTGATTGTTTCTGCCACTGATTTGTTAAAGTCGTGTACATTTATGATTACGAAAGACGTTACACTGACTTTTTCTCTTAGATTTACATGTTATACTAATTTTGGTAATCGTCAACACTATTTTATCCTCTTTTTTTTACCATAGGTTTGTAATTAAAATAAGTGAGTTCCCTTGGTTTAGTGCAGCAGCCATTAATGCAAAAACGTAGAAATATTTTTCACATTGGACACGATCACGATCTACTACAAGTGCATTGGAGAATAAAACAATCGACAGAAGGACAACGTTGTTGGCTGGATGTAAAAGCTGATTGAAAATTCATAAGCGGTAAGGGTACCAACCAAATTGAACCGGCCAATGAATGGAACCGGTGGTGTTTCTCATTCATTTTGTGCTGCTCTCTCTCTCTCTTGTCTTCTTAGTTCAGTCAGACGGAGCTCACACTTTTTCCACACACACTCACACCTTTTTGGTTAGAGAAATCTTACAAAATCAAACGAAACAGCAAAAATGTTGGCTAGGGTTTGGAGATCGGAATCTGCTTCAGCTTCAGCTAGATCGGTCAGCACGAGACTGATTCATCTTCGTTCCGCCAAGACACGTACGGCTTCGAAGAGCTTACCTTCTTTGGGTGAAGGTACTTTTGTAGGAGATGAATTGAAACTGAGAAGTGGGTCTCATTATATCAAAAGCTTAGATGATGCGATTGTTTTGTTCGATGAAATGGTTCGATCTCGTACCTTCTACTCAGTTATCGATTTCTGTAAATTAATAGGTTTGGTAGTGAGAATGAATCGTCCCGATGTTGCGATTTCTCTCTATCAGAAGATGGAACTGCGCCGGAGTCCATTTGATGTTTACAGCTTCACTATTCTGATTAAATGCTTCTGCGACTGTCATAAGTTGTCCTTTGCTCTGTCTACGTTTGGGAAGATCACCAAACTTGGTTTCCAGCCCAATGTTGTTACGTTTAGCACGCTGCTCCACGGGTTATGTCTCGATGATAGGATCTCTGAAGCCCTAGCTTTATTTTATCATATGGTTTAAACGGGCGGTAGACCCGATGTTGTAGCGTTCAACACACTGATGAATGGTCTTTGCCGTGAGGGTCGAGTTCTCGAAACACTAGCTCTTGTTGATCGGATGGTAGAAAATGGTCATCAACCTAACGAAGTTACTTACGGAGCAATCATAAATGGAATGTGCAAGATTGGCGACACTGAGTCAGCTTTGAATCTGCTTAGGAAGATGGATACAAACCACATCAAAACCGATGTTGTAATCTATACTGCCATCATTGATCGTCTTTGCAAAGAAGGGCAACACAGCGATGCTCAAAATCTTTTCACTGAAATGCATGAGAAAGGAATTGTTCCCGATGTTCTTACCTACAACTGTATGATCGACGGGTTTTGTAGCTTTGGTAGATGGAGTTATGCTGAAAAATTGTTGTGTGATATGATTGATAGGCAAATCAATCCTGATGTTGTAACTTTCAATGCATTGATCAGTGCATTTGTCAACGAAGGCAAGCTGTTTGAGGCTGAAAAATTGTGGGACGAGATGCTCCGTAGGGGTATATATCTTAATACAGTCACCTATAACTCAATGATCCATGGATTTTGCAGACATGGTCGTCTAGATGATGCAAAACAGATGTTTGATTTGATGGCTTGTAAGGGATGTTCTCCAGACGTAGTTACTTTTAGTATTCTCATTGACGGATACTGTAGGGCTAAGAGGGTTGATGATGGAATGGAACTTCTCCGTGAGATTTCTAGAAGAGGCTTAGTTGCTGATACTGTTACTTATAATACTCTTATCCACGGGTTCTGTGAAGTGGGAAATCTTAATGCTGCCCAGGACCTTTACCAGGAGATGATTTCTCAGGGTGTCTGTGACCCTGATACCATAACTTGTAACATTTTGTTGTGCGGTTTCTGCGAAAATGGGAAACTAGAAGAGGCATTCGAATTGTTTGAGGTCATCCAAAAGAGTAAGATGGATCTTGATACTGCTACTTATAACATCATCATCCATGGAATGTGCAAGGGTAGTAAGGTGAACGAAGCATGGGACTTATTTTGTAGTCTCCCCATCGATGGTGTTGAGCCTGATGTTCAAACATACAATACAATGATATATGGGTTTTGTAGCTTAGATGGAGTGATGCTGAAAAATTGTTGCGTGATATGATTGATAGGCAAATCAATCCTGATGTTGTAACTTATAACACTCTTATCCACGGGTTCTGTGAAGTGGGAAATCTTATTGCTGCCCAAGACCTTTTCCGTGAGATGATTTCTCAGGGTGCGTGTCCTGATACCATAACTTTTGGCATTTTGCTGCACGGTCTCTGCGAAAATGGACAGCTAGAAGAGGCTTTGGAAATGTTTGAGTTTATCCAAAAGAGTAAGATGGATGTTGATACTGCTACTTATAATATCATCATCCATGAAATGTGCAAGGGTAGTAAGGTGAACGAAGCATGGGACTTATTTTGCAGTCTCCCCATCGATGGTGTTGAGCCTGATGTTCAAACTTACAGTATAATGATATCTGGATTCTGTGGAATAAGTGCAGTCTCAGAGGCAAATGCGTTATTCCGTAAAATGAAGCACAATGGACATGTACCTAATGGCTGCACATACAATCCACTAATCAGAGGATGTCTTAGAGCTGGTGAAATAGCTGCATCAGCTGAACTTATCACAGAGATGCGAAGCAGCGGGTTCAGTGGAGATGCATTCACCATGAAAATGGTTGCTGATATGGTATCTGATGGTAGATTGGACAAGAGTTTTTCGGAGATGCTGTCTTAGTGTTTCTTGTGAAGAGGTCCTCTCTTGATCTTGTTCCTTCTATGGTATGTCAGACAGACTCACTTGTGTCTGTCTCTTCTCTTTGCTTGTGTTCGTTTTGGATGTTTCGATGCTATATGTAACACGTAAGAGGGTTTTGCAAAATTTTCAGGTTTTATAACATGTGCTTGAGAAAAGACAAAAATCGTAAGAGAAGCAACAAAAGGTGAGAGTCTGAGCAATAATTAACGCTGTGGATCTGCTTTGTTTCTTGCTGTTTTCTCTAGTTTACAGAACACCCTTGGAATTGAATCCAAATCGTATCTTCATTTTGTTTGGAATAGCTTGGCTAATCTGTTTTCCTTGTACTCAAAAGTTTGTAGCTTTCACTTAATTATGGAATAGATATCAAAACTGATTCCCGTTTGTTTTGGATAATTTCTTCTCTTTGCACTTACTTCAGGCTTGAACTAATGATTTAACTCTTTTTTTTTTTTTTTTTAAGATGTTAACACTATATAATACAGTAAACACAAGACTGGTTTGGTTGCAATTTCGTTCCTCTTAGTTTGGCTCGGTGTATAGCTTATGAAACACTGGATTGGAGCCAGCTTGTAGAAATTCTTCCTGAACTAGTTCTGACTTCTGAATCTTGATGAACTTGAATGAGAGAAACAACCTTGAGTTTTACTGATCAAAAGCTTAAGATAGAGATTCCAGATTAACCTCTAACTGATTTGGTGTGTTTGTTTTGCAGAATTATCAATTGGAGGCTGAATAAAAAGACTGGAAGATTTTTCAGATTTTAAAACTTTTTCTTTCATACTAATTAAAATTTGTTATACCGGTATCTCTCATCCTTTTTTGGTCTTCTTGCAAACATGTAGAGAATTGAGTTAGCTTATTGTGTGTGTGTGTTTATTCTGTTAGATTCGGATATTTAGGTGTGGTGTTTGGTCTGGCTCCCAAAATTGAATCGAAATCTCATAATCACTGTGCTTGTAATGAATGGCTACCGGTTTTTGTAAATTTGAAGTTTTAGTCATGATTTTAGGAAATGGTCTTGTTATCATAAGTTTCAATTTTGTTATCTTAAGTTTGTAAAAAAGTTACTGTGAAAACGATAATTGGCAAAACAGTTATCATAAGTAAGTCTGCAACTTTCATATGCATCCTATGATTAGTCCGGTCTTGATGGGTTCGGTATATCAGGCTCCTCAAACAGAAAAGTCAGAGAGACAAACCTCTATCTTATGTGAAGAAAACCAGATGGATTCTCATCATTTAACTCTTGTAACCTTTAATTACCAAAAAAACTCTTATATTGATCCATATGATGATTATGCGGGGGAGGACTTGAGTAATGTATTTTGAGAGACTATTGTATGAAATGAATGAAACCTGTACCATAGCCTCTTGGCTTTGTCCTTTACGGTCTTAAGTTACGTCTGGTGTCAAAAGGTATCCATATAGAGTGCCATAAGAGAAAGCAAAAAGAAAATTCAGTTACGTGCTTGGTTTCTGAGTTTAATCAATAAATTTGGTCCGCACAAAGGATACAAAAATGGTGAAGGAATTTTTGTTAATATACAAAAAATGCTAAGGTGATAGAAGAAAATGCTAAGGTGATGGATTGATCAATTTTAATTCTCTCTCTAGTTAGTAGAAGAATGTCAACGAAATACTTTTGTAAGAATGAGTAGAAATTAAATTGGTAATGAAAATTATTTACCACTCCTAAAGTGTAATTGGTAAAATTTAAACAAGAAGAAAAAAAACAGATTTGGGTCAAATTACAAGTATTCTTTTAACCGGTAAATCAAATTGAACCGGTAAATGTACCAAACCATTTAATGGAACCGGTCGTGTTCAGATTCATTCATCATCATGTGTGCTGCTCTCGTGCAGCGTAATGGGAAATCAAACGAAATCAAAATCAAAACAAAAATCAAACGAAACAGCAAAAAATGTTGGCTAGGGTTTTGAGATCTGAATCTGCGTCTGCTTCAGCTAGAATGGTCAGTACGAGATTGATTCATCTTCGTTCCGCCAAGTCACGTACGGCTTCGAAGAGTTCTTTGAGGGAAGGTACATTTATAGGAGATGAACTGAAATTGAGAAGTGGGTCTCATTATATCAAAAGCTTAGATGATGCGATTGTTTTGTTCGATGAAATGGTTCGATCTCGTACCTTCTATTCAGTTATCGATTTCTGTAAATTAATAGGTTTGGTAGTGAGAATGAATCGTCCCGATGTTGCGATTTCTCTCTATCAGAAGATGGAACTGCGCCGGAGTCCATTTGATGTTTACAGCTTCACTATTCTGATTAAATGTTTCTGCGACTGTCATAAGTTGTCCCTTGCTTTATCTACGTTTGGGAAGATGGCCAAACTTGGTTTCCAGCCCGATGTTGTTACGTTTAGCACGCTGCTCCACGGGTTATGTCTAGAAGATAGGATCTCCGAAGCCCTAGTTTTGTTTGATCAAATGGCGGAAACGGGATGTACACCCAATCTCATAGCGTTCAACACACTCATGAACGGTCTTTGCCGTGAGGGTCGAGTTCTCGAAGCAGTTGATCTGTTTGATCAAATGGCTCAAATTGGATTAACATCAAATGTCGTCACATTCACCACACTGATCAATGGTCTCTGTCTACAAGGTCGAGTTCTCGAAGCAGTAGCTTTGGTCAATGAGATGGTAGAAAAAGGTCATGAACCTAACGTAGTTACTTACGGAGCAATCGTAAATGGAATGTGCAAGATTGGCGACACTGACTCAGCCTTGGATCTGCTTAGGAAGATGGATAGAAACCACGTCAAAGCCAATGTTGTAATCTATTCTGCCATCATTGATCGTCTTTGCAAAGATGGGCAACACAGCCATGCTCAAAATCTTTTCACTGAAATGCTTGAGAAAGGAATTGTTCCCAATGTTCTTACCTACAACTGTATGATAGACGGGTTTTGTAGCGTTGGTAGATGGAGTGATGCTGAAAAATTGTTGCGTGATATGATTGATAGGCAAATCAATCCTGATGTTGTAACTTTCAATGCAGTGATCAAAGCATTTGTCAACGAAGGCAAGCTGTTTGAGGCTGACAAATTGTACGACGAGATGCTCCGTAGGGGTATATATCCTGATTCAATCACATATACTTCAGTTATCGATGGATTGTGCAAGTTTGGCGACACTAAGTCAGCTTTGAATCTTCTTAGGAAGATGATGGATACAAACCACATCAAAGCCGATGTTGTAATCTATACTGCCATCATTGATCGTCTTTGCAAAGACGGGCAACATAGCCATGCTCAAAATCTTTTCACTGAAATGCATGAGAAAGGAATTATTCCCGATGTTCTTACCTACAACTGTATGATCGACGGGTTTTGTAGCTTTGGTAGATGGAGTTATGCTGAAAGATTGTTGTGTGATATGATTGAAAGGGAAATCTATCCTAATGTTGTAACTTTCACCGCATTGATCAGTGCATTGGTCAAAGAAGGGAAGTTCATTGAGGCTGACAAATTGTGGGACGAGATGCTCCGTAGGGGTATATGTCCTGATACAATCATATATACTTTGATTATCGATGGATTGTGCAAGCACGATCGTCTAGATGATGCCAAACGCATGTTTGATTCGATGTCTAGTAGCCAGGGCTGTTCTCCAGACGTAGTTACTGTTGAGCCTAATGTTCACACTTACACTGTAATGATTAATGGTTTTTGTGGAAAAGGTGCAATCTCAGAGGCAAATGCGTTATTCCGTAAAATGAAGCACAATGGAAATGTGCCAGATCACTGCACATACAATACACTAATCAGAGGATGTCTTAGAGCTGGTGAAATATATATCTCCGCTGAACTTATCACGGAGATGCGAAGCAGCGGGTTCAGTGGAGATGCATTCACCATGGAAATGGTTGCTGAAATGGCATCTCGTGGTAGATTGGACAAGAGCTTTTTGGATATGCTGTCTTAGTGTCTCTGGTAAAGAGTGACCGTCTTGATCTTGTTTCTTCCATGGTGTATTAGACTCACTTGTGTCTGTCTCTTTGTTTCTTCACTTGTGTCTGTCTCTTCACAAGAAACACTAACACAGCAAGAGGGTTCAATGCTATATGTCTCACTTGTGTATGTTCTTTTCGGATGTGTCAATGCTATATGTAACACACGTAAGAGGGTTTTGCAAAATTTTCAAGTTTTATAACATGTGCTTGAGAAAAGACAGAAGAGAAGCAACGAAAGGTGAGTGTCTGAGGAACAATTAACGTGGTGGATCTGCTTTGTTTCTTGCTTTCTTGTTCTCTGGAGACTCGAAGAAATAATGCAAGAGAAGATTTTGAGTATCACCAGTGTTATAAGACAACTATGGAATTTCTTCCATGAGAAGATAGCCAAGAACGACGATCTCATAATTTTGGGATTGATTCTAGAGAGAGAAAGAAACAGGTTTAATAATCTGTTGGCGAGTAAGGCTTCGTTAAAAGCATCGTGGAAAGTTGCTTCTCTATCGTTCTTTTTATTGATAGGTTATGTATTTGTGGATGTGTATTTTGATTTGCTCAGTGTTGGTGTAATTCTAATGTATCAACTCTTGTATAAAATTCTAAATCAATGAATGAAAATGAAATGTTAAAAAAAAAAAAAAAATCCTAATTAAATCCCCACAACATATTTAAAAATTAGTTATGTTTCCAAGTTTATTTAAGAATCTTCGTCAAATTCATCATTCATAATTTTCTTATTATCACGTTATAACAAACAAAAACATAACTAAATTTGGTGGATCATGAAAAGAGACGAATGCTACTGAAAATTATCACTCGTAAATTCGGCACACTGCTGATGCTTGTAACTCAAAATATATTATTAAAAATATGGTTAACTATTTTTTTTAAATGTTCATGAATACGATTTGTTTTTTTTTTTTTTTAAATTATATTTTGATATGTTAAAGTGCCATTATTTTCTATTAAAATTTAGGTGCCCACTAAAAACATTTTAAAATAAATACTATACTAGTTTAAAAAGAAAATTAAAGTCTATAAACATTGAAGGTGTTAAAATGGGTCAAGTTTTATGAATCAACTCAACTCAATCCAACCCATGAACCCTTAACAAAATTTATCCTAATGAGTTCATGAATAAAATGGGTTAGTGGATAAAATGGTTTAATGGATCAAATGAGTATAAGTTGTAATTGGTAATGGTTTAACCATTAAATCCATCAATTCTTATTTTCTGAATCAAATTAACTTAAATGCTTAAACCGGTCAATTTGAACCAAACCCACTAAACCAATTGTAAACCGATCGATATTTTGATTTTTCCCCAAAACAATAACTTGATCGTGATTTTACATTCAGTTGTCAAATTTGAATTCAGAAGCCACCAGCTTCATTGTGAATTTGTGATTTTTCCATGGACGGGTCTTTGTTCTTTTGGTAGAATCTCTAACTAGAGAGAGAGATTTAGCTTCCTTCTCCAACCCTCTCACTCTCAGGTTGTTGCTTCTTCTTCTTCTTTTATGGGTTTTGTTTTCGGGATTTTAAATTTCTGGGTTTTGAGTTTTTTTCTGGGTTTTGATATCTTAGAAACAAATTGACTCTGGGTTTTGAGTTTTGGGATATCTTAGAATCGCTACTATCGGTGCTTGTGTATCTATGTGGCTTGTTCTCTTGATTTGGGTTGTTAAACAAAAGATTATAGTGACTTATTTGGGGATTTGAATAACTTTTTAGATTATAAATGTCTGTGGTGGAATTGTCTACAACATAGATTTTATCCCTTTGGCACTGCAGTATCTATAAGATGTAGTCCTTATCTGTGCTTTGCCTTTGTATTATTTGTATAATGAAGCTTTTTAATTGGATGAGTTCATTGACATTGTTGCTTGTTTGAACATGTCATGTATAAAAGTTTCTGGCTAGGATGATGGTTTATTTGGTCTATGATCATAGGATTTTCATTAGAAGCATTCAGTTTCGTGTAATCTGGTTCCAGTTTTGGGTTTTCTGAAGCTGTAAATTGAGAGATGTGTGGATCAATATTAGAGTTTTAAACTTTTGCTTCTCTGTGTGTTTTTGTAGTTATCAGAAAGAAGCTGAATACGAAGAAGATGTTGAAAACGAGTCAGAAGAGGAATCTGAAGAAGAGTCCGAAGATGATGCTGATGTGAGTGAAAATCCTGCATGTTATTTGTTATGCGGCCTCATCTAGTTTCGTTGTTGTACAATTCATCTTGACTTTGTATGTCATATCAGGTGAAGAAGAAAGCGGTAATTGAGGTTGATAACCCTAACAGAGTAAGACCAAAGACCTTAACAGCAAGAGACCTCGATGTAAGTCATCTCTATTTAGTAGTCAGTCAGTTTCGGTAAATGTGTAATGTATGTTTGTCTTTGACTCTTTGTAACTAAAGATTTTCTTTCTGTTCTTCCCATTTGTTAGGCTAGTTAAACCACTGAATACTCAAGGTCTGTTGATTCATAGGATAAAAGTGTTGAACATGTACTATTAGCAGCTTTGTTTTTCTGTCAGAGAGTTTCGGTTAAGAAGAGTCTTATTTGTTTTGTCTATTTTTCTAGATCAATGGACAGTGAAGATGCATATTCTCGTGGTGGGGGTGGTGGGCAAACCTTCAGCAGATACATCACTGTCTAAAAGTCTGGTAAGTCTTTCTCGTAATAGAAGTAGGACATCAGATGTGTGGAATTACTTTAAACTAGAAGAAGAAGAGAATGGTGTGATAAGAGAGCATATTGTCAGAACTTCTCAAAGAATTATGTTTATATTGACGTCGTATACTCTAATTACGTCAAATACTTCTTCATATATGATCATAGTCAATCTTTCTTGTTTTGTTTTGTTTTATGTTTGTGTTTTGTGTTTTGTGTGAGTGAATAAAGAACAAAGCAGAGGGCATATTTCATGTACTTCCAGTTTACTTTTAATGAATGAACTCTCTTACATAAGTTAATCATTTAACCATTTAACTCATTAGATTAAATGAGTTCAACCTAACCTATGAACTCATTTAATCTAAACTCATTAGGTAATGAGTTGAACTGAGTTGAGTTAATCATTTCTTTTGACATCCCTATTAAACATGAACCAATTACACATGGATAGAAGATGAATATGGTCAATGATGATGTTAGTGTACATGTATAGAAATTAAAATCTGAAAGAAAAAACTTTTTTTTGTTTGATTAATAAAAGAGTGTAAAAAGTTTGAGAAAACCAGATATATTGGGTCGGAATCACGAGTATTCTTTTATACGGTAAATGTCCCAATGAAATTGAACCGGCCAGTGTACGAACCGGTCTTGTTACTACTAATTCATTTTTGTGCTGCTCCTGTCTTTTAGTAAGTAGTACAGAGCTCACACTTTTTGCACTCACTCCTTTTATGGTTTAGAGAGAGAGAGAAAAAGAAAGCAAAGAAAAAAAAAATCAGGGGAAACAGCAAAAATGTTGGCTAGGGTTTGGAGATCGGAATCTGCTGCAGCTTCAGCTAGAATGGTCAGTACGAGATTGATTCATCTTCGTTCCGCCAAGACACGTACGGCTTCGAAGAGTTTACCTTCTTTGGGTGAAGGTACTTTTGTAGGAGATGAATTGAAATTGACAAATGGGTCTCATTATATCAAAAACTTAGATGATGCTATTGCTTTGTTCGATGAAATGGTTCGATCTCGTTCCTCCTCGGCAATTGATTTCAATAAAGTAATAGGTTTGGTAGAGAGAATGAATCGTCCCGATGTTGCGATTTCTCTATATCAGAAGATGGAACTGCGCAGGATTCCATTTGATATATACAGCTTCAATATTCTGATTAAATGCTTCTGCGACTGTCATAAGTTGTCCCTTGCTTTATCTACGTTTGGGAAGATCACCAAACTTGGTTTACAGCCCGATGTTGTTACGTTTAGCACGCTGCTCCATGGGTTATGTCTAGAAGATAGGATCTCCGAAGCCCTAGTTTTGTTTGATCAGATGGCTGAACGGGATGTACACCCAATCTCATAGCGTTCAACACACTCATGAACGGTCTTTGCCGTGAGGGTCGAGTTCTCGAAACACTAGCTCTTGTTGATCGGATGGTAGAAAATGGTCATCAACCTGACATTGTTACTTATGGAGCAATCGTAAATGGAATGTGTAAGATGGGCGACACTGAGTCAGCTTTGAATCTTCTTAGGAAGATGGATACAAACCACATCAAAGCCAATGTTGTAATCTATACTGCCATCATTGATCGTCTTTGCAAAGAAGGGAAACACAGCCATGCTCAAACTCTTTTCACTGAAATGCATGAGAAAGGAATTGTTCCCATTGTTTTTACCTACAACTGTATGATAGACGGGTTTTGTCGCTTTGGTAGATGGAGTTATGCTGAAAGATTGTTGTGTGATATGATTGAAAGGGAAATCAATCCTGATGTTGTAACTTTCAATGCATTGATCAGTGCATTGGTCAAAGAAGGGAAGTTCATTGAGGCTGACAAATTGTGGGACGAGATGCTCCGTAGGGGTATATCTCCTAATACAATCACATATACTTCAGTTATCGATGGATTGTGCAAGCACGATCGTCTAGATGATGCGAAACGCATGTTTGATTCGATGTCTAGTAGCCAGGGCTTTTCTTCAGACGTAGTTACTGTTGAGCCCGATGTTCAAACTTACAATATAATGATATCTGGATTCTGTGGAATAAGTGCAATCTCAGAAGCAAATGCGTTATTCCGTAAAATGAAGCACAATGGAAATGTACCTAATGACTACACATACAATACACTAATCAGAGGATGTCTTAGAGCTGGTGAAATATATATCTCAGCTGAACTTATCACCGAGATGCGAAGCAGCGGGTTCAGTGGAGATGCATTCACCATGAAAATGGTTGCTGAAATGGCATATCATGGTAGATTGGACAAGAGCTTTTTGGATATGCTGTCTTAGTGTCTCTGGTAAAGAGTGACCGTCTTGATCTTGTTTCTTCCATGGTATATTAGACTCACTTGTGTCTGTCTCTTTGTTTCTTTTCTTTTCGGATTCTTAGTGTATCTTGTGAAGAGGTCCTCTCTTGATCTTGTTCCTTTTATGGTATGTTAAACTCACTTGTGTCTGTCTCTTCACAAGAAACACTAACACAGCAAGAGGGTTCAATGCTATATGTCTCACTTGTGTATGTTCTTTTCGGATGTGTCAATGCTATATGTAACACGTAAGAGGGTTTTGCAAACTTTCAGGTTTTATAACATGTGCTTGAGAAAAGACAGAAGAGAAGCAACAAAAGGTGAGTGTCTGAGGAACAATTAACGTGGTGGATCTGCTTTGTTTCTTGCTTTTTTTCTCTAGTTTACAGAACACCTTTGGGATTGAAACCAAACCAAACCTTATGTACTCAAAAGTTTGTAGCTTTTACTTGTGGAGTAGATATCAAAATTGATTCCGGTTTGTTTTGGATAATTTCTTCGCTTTGAACTAATGATTTAACTTCTTTAGAAAAGATGTTAACACTATAAATACAGTAAACACAAGACTGGTTTGGTCTTTTTTAGTTTGGTTCGGTGTCTTAAGAAACCTTGGATTGTAGCCAGCTCGTAGAAATTCTTCCTGAACTTGTTCTGACTTCTGAATCTTGACGAACTTGAATGCGAAACAACATTGAGTTTTCCTGATTAAAAGCTTAAGATACAGATTCCAGATTAACCTCTAATTGATTTGGTGTGTTTGTTTTGCAGGATCATCCATCAATTAGAGGATGAATAAAAAAGAATGGAAGACTTTACAGTTTTTAAAATTTTTATTCCATACGAATTCAAATTTGTTATATCGGATATCGATCATCCTTCTTGGTCTTCTTGCAAACATAGAGATTGGAGTCAGCTACTCAGCTTTTGTGTGTGTATGTGTGTCTGTTAGATTTTATATCAAACATTTGCGTTTTGTTGGTGTTAAATAATAATAGAGCAATTCGTATTCTTCAATTAAAGGATGGTTCGATATATAATCCTGTTATGAAGATGTAAGATAATACTTTTTTTAATAACGTAAGAAGGTACATTGATGAAACGTTGTGGCACTAATAAGGTGCTGGAGCATCCTTGTCGCATAGTTGGCAAGTACATTCATGATGATAACAATATTGAATTTTACAAGATGAGAAACAACTATTTTTGCAATCTTGATTGCTAAAGCAACTCCCAAAATATTGTTGGGGATGCTTCGGTGGACATTCTCCTCCAACACACTCCACATGTTGTGGACTTTGCAGCTCCCTTGCATTTGACATCGACACACCTATACGTATTCATTCAATCATATAATCAATTCATCTTTCAAAGAAAAAGAAAAATGTGAGTGACACATATAGAGAGAGGAAGAGAAACTTACATGAGAGAAGGATTGCGGCAAGAACAATGAGCATTGCTGTCTTTGATACTGCCATGTCTTTTTCAACTTTTGATCTATATGTTTTTTTTACTTTTTGACTGATGAGATTCTATATGGTCTTTGTGTCTATTTATATACAATACAATGAGCAATTTTATGAAGCTCCATAAAAGGTACATAATATTTTATGCGCCTCTCATATGTGGATACATTGTAGAATACAGTATAAACATTGTGGAATACAGTGTACATACATTGTCACAGTAGCTCCATAAAAGGTACATAATATTTTATGCAGACTCTCTTAGGTCATATCCAACGGGAGGATTGGTAACAAATATCTTAGCTAAGAAATAAATCTTAGCTAAGATATTTCACATTCTTAGACTTGGATAGATATTTTTTTGTTTGTTCTTTCCTTGTCTCTCACTCTCTCTCTCTCGCGGCACCAGATGGGTCGATCCAAGTAAGCTCTCTTCTTCTACTAGACAGCTTCTATCTGTTCCCGTAGCAAACTGTTAAAGTTGTTTACCATTGGAGGTGTATTTTTAACTTGTATCTTATGAAAGTTTTTAGCTTTGAATTTGTATTTTTTCTACTTAAAATAATGTTAACATATTTGTTTACAACTTTACCATTGGAGATGCTCTATATAGTATATATATACATTGTGGAATAACATTGACGACATAATTAAACTTCAACAATATCATCATTTTTTATTCTCTTATTATTAGCCATGGAAGAAGAAGAAAAATTCACCATAATATTACATTACCAAATTTCACAACTCATCACCGTACGTGTGTTCATTTTCCTAGTAACCCATTTTGATGATCATCATTACAGGAAGTAAGTGAGTTGTTCTTTCTTCCTCGAACCACCTTCTCCATACAACTCATTCCACTGCTTCAACTCTCCCATCCCTACTCCCTCCGCAGCAAAACTAGCCGCCACCTGTGTTTTCAAAACTCAAAACGTTTTAAAACGCAAACGCCATTTTACATATCGACACGCATAATAAATGTAATAAAAATCAGTGTGTAATTTCACCTGATTCTTGGCTTCTTTAAAGTCTTGTCTGTTCAAAGGACGAAGTGTAATCACTCTCTCCTCCTTCCTTTCATCCTCTTCACCTGCCTTCGAAGTCTCTCTCTGCTTCTTCTTCTTCTCCTTCAAGTATCATAACAATCAAATCAAATCCAATATGAAGAAATTAGTATTAAAAAAAAAACCTCGAATTCTTACAGTATCTTTGACCCTCTCATGTTGTATAAGCTCTCTCACAGGCCTATAAGCAGCGGTTGTGCACAGATTCTGTTTACATATCGAATCAACAGTCAAGATCTCTTCTTTTATATCTTTACTACACATTCAAGAAACAGGTTTATGGAGGAAAAAAAACAATATATCTAACCTTGAGATCACTTCCTGTGTATCCATCTGTCATCATCGCTAGTTCCTTGTAATCCAAGTTTTCATCTACTTTCTCCTTCGCTAACAATGTCCTTAGAATCTTCTCTCTGTTCTCTACTGCCGGTAGTCCCACCATGATCCTGCGTAAGAGTAAAACCAAGTAAACCAAATTCACATGGTTACTAATTTAATTGATCTTGGAAAAACTGTTAAAAAGTAAGTAGCCCATGGCTTAAGTTTATACCTTCGTTCAAACCGTCTGATAATGGCCTCATCTAGATCAAAAGGCCGATTCGTAGCAGCAAGTACTAAGATACGCTCACCAGGTTTAGTCATTAACCCATCCCAATGACTCATAAACTCATTCTTAATCTTTCTCATAGCTTCATGTTCTCCAACTCTTGTTCTCTGTCCCAACATACTATCAACTTCATCCACAAATATAATGGTCGGTGACACCTTCGAAGCTAGAGTGAACAAAGCCCTAACATTCTTCTCGTCTTCTCCAAACCATTTCGAAGTTATGGTCGACATCGAAACGTTTATGAAACTCGCTCCTGCCTCTCTGGCAATGGCTTTAGCAAGCATGGTTTTACCAGTACCCGGTGGACCGAAGAGTAAGATTCCTCTGCAGGGCTTTAAAAGTCCTCCTGTGAAGAGGTCTGGTCTACGGAGAGGAAGCATTACAAGCTCTTGTAGTGATTCTTTTATGTCGTCAAGTGCACCAATGTCTTCAAATGTGACATTGATTTCTTCTGCTGGGATTACTTCTGGTCTTATCCGTTTCTCGAACTCGTTATCCGGTGCAACCTCCTGTTCCATAGGTTAACACAACTGACAAGAGGTTTTTTGAAATTACCATGAATTATGAAGTAGGTTAGATCAAACTTACCGGAGCTTTTGGGGTTACTTTCTCAGCTTTAGCTTCTTTCTCAGGTTCCGTTGTGACACTCCCTGGTTTAGTCTCCGGCTTGACATCAGCCGCTAGTTCAGATTTTGCTTCCTGAAACAGTAAATCAAAGAGACTTATTTCAGCTATGGTTCTGCTCTGCTTCAGTCTTGATCCTCTGTTTTCATCTAAAAACCGAGTATATAGAGATTGAGACCTTGGATTGTTCTTCCTTAGGTTTTTGCTTTAGCTTCTCACGACCGCCAGATTTACCTTCTCTGAAGAGGCTGAATCCATGAGATAAACTAAACGTACAAGATACAAACTAAATCAGTGCCAAATATCGCAGTAGAGGTTTGTTTGTGAAACAAGTTAGGGTATTTTTAAAAAAACCTTGTAGAAGATATCACTAGCTTTCCGTTTCTGTACTCAGGATCTTTGTTGTTCATCAGATGATACGAAAGAGCAGAGACAACAATCTCTTCAATGTAATTGCTTAAAACCTTCGTGTCCTCAAAAGAGATTGATTCAAGGTCATCGCATATTAGATCATTCTCCGACAAAACTTCCATGATATGGTTCCTATTGTCCTGAGTTTGGATCATGTTCATGTCGCGTTCAAGCTGCGATTTCCAGCTCACTAGATGTGTCTCGTCCTCAGGCGGTCTTATGTCGATGTTATAAGGGAAAACAGAAGAGAGCTTCTCGTCAATTTCTTCAGCGTCATCGCTCGACAAGTTTACGATTCTTGAACCGAGAATAAGGACCGGTCCACTGAGTTTCTGGAGAAGCTTTTGGAACAAGTTGTAAGTTCTCTGTGAGCGGAACAGAAAGTTCTCGACGTCTCGAAGATATAACACAATCGGATTCGCCTTGGAGACATAAGTCAAGACCTGCACTTTGCATTTGCAAGATATTATAAACCATGCATTAAACAAAACTAATCCATATAGTTTTATATTACCTTATATAAAGATTGGACAAGAAGCTTTTCATCGAATGACCAGCTGCTAGTACGCTTCAACGGCGCTGAACCTAAGATTAAGTATTAGTCGATGTGTCGGAATGAGTAAAGATTAAAAGTTTCAATTTTCTTTGTTGAGAGAAGCACATGATAACCTTGATTTGATGAAGATGCAAGGTTGCTAATATTAGCTGCTGCTGAAGAGTTTCGACGAAGCTTTGGAGGGTTACTAGAGCCTTCAATTGAACTGCATTGGTAACGTACGGATCACACGGTAAACGTAAAATTACGCATTAAAATGATTGCCAAACATTGACGGATAATGGCATTGCTTAGAATTTGTAAGAAAAGGAAAACGAAATACAAACCTTGATTTGATATCCACACCACTGCTTTGCCTCCTCAAGGTACCACCAGCTGCTAAACAGATTCATCAACGAACAATGTTAATAGTATTAGTTAGCCATAATAAAACCGATGAAAATCCAAACTATTAATGACCAAGTCCATTACTCGGTTAAGCCTAGACGAACGAATTAACATTAGATCGGGACAAATATTCGATTTACCTTTAGGCTCTTCTCTCTGAGGAAGGATGGAGAAGGAACTAAACAGTCCTGATAGTTGCTCTAAAGCAGATTCTGAGGGAGATCTCTTGAATGACTAATACAAACGAACGAAAAGAATAATCCGATTTAGATCAATTACAAGAAACCTAAACAATTCGCAAATAAAACAGTAAACAGCTTACGGATGATTCTGTATTTCCGCTGCCATATTTGCTCTGTATCTGCAAACACCATAAAGAAGATTTAAGGTTCACAATAGAGAAGACACTCACAGTTAGAAACAGATCTCAATGATTTTGATTAGAGTTTCAGAAAACCTTGAGTGCAAAATCGTTGACGTCTAGAAGAAGTAACTTGGCGTCAAAGAAATGAGCTAGGGCTTTGGCTAGCATTTGTTGGTAAAGCTCTGCACAGAAACAAACAATATTAAGTATCAAAACATAAACGAATAGGAACAAGATCAAGATCACCGGAGTCTAACCGGCAGGGCCGGACAAGAGAATGGCACGACTAGCTGGAGACAAGTTTCTCGCATATTTCGAAGCATCAAAGTGCTTCAAATGGACATACGCTGCACTTGTTAGAAGCACGCGTGTTTGTTCGCTGCACAATCAATCCCAAAACATTAATGAACAAGATAACATATACGTATCGGTGTTTATGATTTCAGACATGGAAAAGAATAAATCCAAACATTTTGGGATAAAGATCACAGGATCTAAAAATGTTACTGACACGTGTTGGAATAACAAATAATAATGAGATCATTCATGGTGTATGTAGACAGAAAAATTCACATGCTTCACCTTTATTTATATCACCACTCCAACGACTATCTTATCCGTTTTTGTAAAACTACATCTAATATAAAAAGAAATATCCAAAAAAATTGTGATGACTCATACTTATTTTCTTATCCTTTCTATATTCTCACTTGTATTATCTTCTTGAAATTCGCAAACTATAGACTAAAAAAGTGTCGATCAAAGCATAATGAAAAAAAGATATAATTTCATCACAAGAATTATTTTTACATAATCAGTATTGATATATAAATCGTAAAGTCTAGTTGAATTTCATGTAAATAAATTATGGGAATTTTCGATATAGAGAAATTTTTTCAAATTACCTGAGATAATAAGGAAACTCATCGAAAGTAATTTTACTCTCTCTGCCGTCAACAACTTGACGGAGTATCTCCTTCTCCATCTTATCCGCCGTGACAGCGTTATTTGACGACGAAGAGTTCCCGCCGGCCCATTTTCCAACGGCTTGGCCCGAAGCCAAACCCAAACCCACACCGACTCCAACTCCGACGCCCAGCGCCGACAACAACATCTGTTTGCTATCCATTTTGATGATCTTCCAAAAAAATACAAAATCAAAAGTGCAACAAAATATATAAAACAAAACAGAGTATGTTAATATAAACGAAGATCTATACGAAAGATACTAATCACAACGTATGACCAAACAACTATAAGTTAATGTTTATCAAAAGTTATAATTAAACCTTGTTTTGTAAGATATTTCTTAATGTCTATTCATCTCCAGTTTCTTCCTCTTATTGTCGTCTCACAAATAACATAAAGAAACTTCTATTTCTATAATCACGATATATAACTGTCTTGAGAAAAAAAAACCACAGAGAGGTTTGAGAACCGTGAAGACCGGATCTAACGACACGTCATCGCCGGTGGTGAAAATGAGGCAGAGACGGCGGCGAATATGAGAGATTTTTAGGGGTTTTTTTCTTTTCTTATAAAGATATTTTATGATCGCTTCTATTATGAGTGTAACTGTATACATAACACATTGAAAACTGATGAGTCATTACCGAGGCTTTGCTTACGTGTCGTTATATCAACGGCTACTAGGTTGGTTTTTGGCAGTTTTTTATTCGATGTTGCCGCTTCTTTACTTTTAATAACCACCCTTTAGTTCTGTAGTTTCTTTCGTTTTTTCCTCAATACTTTCGAAATTGTCATTCTAGTCCATGTTTACGTGTACTCTACTCCCTACAGAAGATGGCATAAGATTGAATAGAAAGGAAACAATAGAAAAGTAAAATAAAACAAAAAAAACCTTATAATATAAAAAGGAGGCAGAATCTAGAAAACATGACTGTTAGATCTAGAAAGCGTGGCTGATTTAAAAGCCGTTGGATTGAGATATAAGATCCCACGCAAGGGGACAAGTTGACGGTTTAGATTGAAAAGGTATGGCTTCTCATGCCTTCGCAGAATCGTAGGCACTATTTTAACTAATCTGTGCTGTGTTGCTGCCAATATTTTAAAAACCTAACAAGGCACCGAAATGTATCGTACTTGCCTTTTTATGCGCGTGATGTTTATAGTCTTCTTGCTGTTAGTGATGAAATGGGCTTTGTTGTTTTGGTCTCTCAAGAAAAAATGAACCATTTCGAAGTTCGAAGTATCATCATATATGCGGTCTATTGACATATTATTTCTTATGTGGGCTGATCTTGGATATTTTATAGGGAAAACTTATACAGTGCGATAGCTTCTGAAAATATATTATACCCTTTGTCACAAAAATCTGAAGTTTGGTATAGGTATTGATAATTATGCGGTCATTTATACGTATCAACGTTTACGTACAACAGAGTCAGGATGGCCGAGTGGTCTAAGGCGCCAGACTCAAGTTCTGGTCTTGGTAAGAGGGCGTGGGTTCAAATCCCACTTCTGACATTTTCTTTTATGTTTATATATTTTTCTGCCTTCCTTCCTACTTCTAGTCTTAATTTTTTAGAGATGAGTTTTACTTCATGTTTAGAAAACATTGTCCATAAATTTATATTAAAAATTGATTTTTGCTTTCCCCCAATATATAGTATATATTCATCAGTTTTGTGAAATATATATACATTTTAATGCTAAGGAAATAAGTTTATTAAGAAAAAATAGTCATGTTAATTAATTTTGATCCGTTCAAATTACTGATGAATTTGGTCCGTTCAAGTTACTAATGAATTTGGTCCGCTCACGTCATATTCTTATATTCTAGTATTACCTTAATTAGGTGAAGCATAAAATGCACATGGCCCATAGGAAGATTGTTAAATTTTGGAAAATGACTAAAATATATGATTATATATGATTAAAAGTTAAGTGGGAAAAATATAATTAATTGGGTAATTGCTCAAAAATAATAATTATGCAATATTTTTTCCTTCATAACCATTGTGGCTTTGCACACAAAAAAAAAAACCATTGTGGGCTATATAAACATGGCATGCTACATTGATAAAGCTCACAAAATTAAAGGCAAAACATCATCAAGGACAAATAGCTAGAGAAATGTCAACGAGTTTGTGAAATGTAGTATAAGCTTCCCGTCCCGCAAGAACGATTCTGGGACTGTTTTTTTGGCACTTCGACTCGGATGTCTAATAAAAAACCTACAGGTACAATATATTATATATAACTCTCATACTCTTATAATTTCATATATGTTGTACTTGTTTAACTCTAATATATTCACTGTTTTTGTTGATTAGACGTTAACCCATCTGTTCACTGGACTCTAATGGAAATTGAGTCAGTGGATCACCAGACGAAAACCATGAAGCAACGGTTCGTCAAACCTGAATTCGTTGAAGGCTATAAGTTGATTGCAGCAACTACAAAAGTTATTGACGACGAGCCCAGTGGCTTGAATTGCCTCATAGACATCACTACGGAGTACGAAAAGAGTGGCCTTGAGATCAAAGACCTTGAAGAAGTCCAACTCCTTGTGGGGAATATTGAGGTAATGTGTTTTCTTTGCCGTGTTGGTGACAATATTCCCATGCCAGTGCGTCTTAAATAATGGCACCGGCCCGTTAAATCAATCCATGCCATAATCGAAGGAGGGTTCATCTAACCCGCCCCCAAAATATATATGTGTGAGTGAGTATTGTATCCTCTAGGGTCATGTCCCATGACTTGCATTATCTCTAAATAAAGTTGTTACGTATTATATGCATGAGTGTTTCAAACTATAACTAAATTCACAATTGTCTACTGCTAAATATGATAATTGAACTCAGAACCTCTTCATTTCTTAAGGCGAGAAGTTGCAATTTTGCAAACAAAGACATGAGTTTTATTACCGTCATCATCATCATCATAAAGACTGTTTTGACAATTCACAGGTGGGCTTTTACCTGGCTAATTCACACCATCACAATAACCTTTGCTTCGACCCTTAATTCAATAGCTACAAGACAATGAGATCAAATAAGACACAAAGAAACAATTCGCAAACCAAATCAGTAAACCGCTTACGGATGATTCTGTATTCCCGCTGCCGTATTTGCTCTGTATCTGTAAACACACAAAAAAAAAAGTAGAGAAGACTCGCACTAAGAAACAGATCTCAATGTTTTTGTTTAGAGTTTCAGAAACCTTGAGTGCAAAATCGTTGACGTCTAGAAGAAGTAACTTGGCGTCAAAGAAATGAGCTAGGGCTTTGCCTAGCATTTGTTGGTAAAGCTCTGCAAAGAAGCAATATTAAGAATCAAAACATAGACGAATAGGAACAAGATCAAGATCAGATAATCGGAGTCTAACCGGCAGGTCCGGACAAGAGAATGGCTCGGCTAGCTGGAGACAAGTTTCTCGCATATTTCGAAGCATCAAAGTGCTTCAAATGGACATCATAAGCTGCACTTGTTAGAAGCACGCGTGTTTGTTCGCTGCATAATCAATCCCCAAACATTGATGAACAAGATAACATATACGTATCGGTGTATATGATTTCAGACATGGAAAATACTAAATCCAAACATTTTGCGATAGAGATCACAGGATCTAAAAGAATGTTACTGACACGTGTCGGAATAACAAATAATAATGAGATCATTCATGGTGTACTATATTAATTAACAGAAAATTAAAATTTACATGCTTCACCTTATTTGTATCACTCCAACGAATATCTCATCCGTTTCTGTAAAACTACATCTAATATAAAAAGGATTATCCACAAAAAATAGTGATGACTCATATTATTTTCTTATCCTTTCTATATTCTCACTTGTATTATCTTCTTGA
Source organism: Camelina sativa (assembly GCF_030686135.1). Classification (NCBI taxonomy): domain Eukaryota; kingdom Viridiplantae; phylum Streptophyta; class Magnoliopsida; order Brassicales; family Brassicaceae; genus Camelina; species Camelina sativa. The sequence continues at coordinate 34,377,671 of NC_141886.1, forward strand.
ATTCGCAAACTATAGACTAAAAAAGTGTCGATCAAAGCATAATGAAAAAAAAGATACTATAATTTCATCACAAGAATTATTTATACATAATCAGAATTGATATATAAATCTGAAAGTCTAGTTGAATCTCATGTAAATCTTAAAGTCTAGCAGAAGCAGAATCGTAGGTATTATTTTAACTAATCTGTGCTGTGTTGCAGTCAATATTTTAAAAACCTAACAAGGCGTGGAAATGTATCGTACTTGCCTTTTTATGCGCGTGATGTTTATAGTCTTCTTGCTGTTAGTGATGAAATGGGCTTTGTTATTTTGGTCTCTCAAGAAAAAATGAACCATTTCGAAGTTCGAAGAATCAACACATATGGGTCTATTGACATATTTCTTATGTGGGCTGATCTTGGATATTTCATAGGGAAAACTTATACAGTGCGACAGCTTCTGAAAATATATTATAACCCTTTGTCACAACAGTCTGAAGTTGTATTGATAATTACACGGTTATTTATACGTATCAACATTTTTTTTTTCTTGTCAACAACGTATCAACGTTTAAGAGTCAGGATGGCCGAGTGGTCTAAGGCGCCAGACTCAAGTTCTTGTCTTCGTAACAGGGCGTGGGTTCAAATCCGGCTTCTGAGATTTTCTGTTATGTTTATTTCTTTTTCCGCCTTCCTTCCTACTACTAGTCTTAATTGTTTAGGGATGAGTTTTAATTCGTCTTTAGAAAACATTGTCCATAAATTTATATTAAATTTTGTTTTTTGCTTAAGTTTTGTAAAATATATATACATTTTATTGCTAAGGAAATAAGTTTATTAAGAAAAATTAGCCATGTTAATTAATTTTGGTCCGTTCAAGTTACTGATGAATTTGGTCTGTTCAAGTTACTGATGAATTTGGTAAAATATTGTCCATTAATTTATATTAAAAATTGATTTTTGTTTTCTCCACTAGATTTCATCAGTTTTGTGAAATATATATACATTTTATTGCTAAGAAAATAAGTTGATTAAGAAAAATTAGCCATGTTAATTAATTTTGGTCCGTTCAAATTACTGATGAATTTGGTCCGCTCATGTCATATTCTTAAATTCTAGTATTGCCTTAATTAGGTGGAGCAAAGAATGCACATGGCCCATAGGAAAATTGTTCAATTTTGGAAAATGGCATACATATATGATTAAAAAGTTTAGTGGTAAAATATAATTAATTGGGTAATTGCTCAAAAATAATAATAATGCAATATTTTTTTCTTCATAACCATTGGGGTTATATAAACATGGCTTGCTACATTGATAAAGCTCACAAAATTAAAGGCAAACACCATCAAGGACAAATAGCTAGAGAAATGTCAGTGAAACGAGTTTGTGAGATGCAGTATAAAATTTCCGTCCCGCAAGAACAATTCTGGGACCGTTTTGTCTGCAATGCGACTTACTTGGCTAATAGAAAACTTACAGGTATATATTATATAACTCTCATACTCTTATAATTTCATATATGTTGTACTTGTTCATAACTCTAATATATTCATTGTTTTTGTTGGTTAGACGTTAGCCCATCTGTTCACTGGACTCTAATGGAAATTGAGTCAGTGGATCACCAGACGAAAACCATGAAGCAACGGTTCGTCAAACCTGAATTCGTTGAAGGCTATAAGTTGATTGCAGCAACTACAAAAGTTATTGACAACGAGCCCAGTGGCTTGAATTGCCACATCACTGCGGAGTACGAAAAGAGTGGCCTTGAGATCAAAGACCTTGAAGAAGTCCAATTCCTTGTGAGGAATATTGAGGTAATGGATTTTCTTTGCCGTGTTGATGACACTATTCCCCCTTAAATCAATCCATGCCATAATCGAAGGAGGGTTCATCTCTTTCTCAGGCCATAAATTTAACCCGCCCCCAGAATATATATATGTGTGAGTGAGTATTGTATCCTCTAGGGTCATGTCCCATGACTTGCATTATCTCTAAATAAAGTTGTTACGTATTATATGCATGAGTGCTTCAAACTATAACTAAATTCACAATTGTCTACTGCTAAATATGATAATTGAACTCAGAACCTCTTCATTACTTAAGGCGAGAAGTTGCAATTTTGCAACAAAGACATGAGTTTTATTACCGTCATCATCATCATCATAAAGACTGTTTTGACAACTTGCAGGTGGACTTTTACCTGTATAATTCACACCATCACAATAACCTTTGCTTCGACCCTTAATTCAATATCTACAAAACAATGAGATCAAAATAATACACAAAGAAACAATTCGCAAACCAAATCAGTAAACCGCTTACGGATGATTCTGTATTCCCGCTGCCGTATTTGCTCTGTAAAGAAGCAATATTAAGAATCAAAACATAGACGAATAGGAACAAGATCAAGATCAAGATCAGATAATCGGAGTCTAACCGGCAGGGCCGGACAAGAGGATGGCTCGGCTAGCCGGAGACAAAGTTCTCGCATAGTTCGAAGCATCAAAGTGCTTCAAATGGACATCATAAGCTGCCCTTGTTAGAAGCACGCGTGTTTGTTCGCTGCATAATCAATCCCAAAATATTGATGAACAAGATAACATATACGTATCGGTACGGTGTATATAATTTCAGACATGGAAAATAAGAAATCCAAACATTTTGCGATAAAGATCGCAGGATCTAAAAAAATGTTACTGACACGTACGTGTCGGAATAACAAATAATAATGAGATGGAATCATGGTGTACTATGTGCTTGAGAAAATTAAAATTCACATGCTTCACCTTATTTGTATCACTCCAACGAATATCTTATCCGTTTCTGTAAAACTACATCTAATACAAAAAGAATTATCCAAATAAATTGTGATGACTCATGTTATTTTCTTATCCTTTCTATATTCTCACTTGTACAGTATTATCTTTTCGCAAACTATAGACTAAAAAAGTGTCGATCAAAGCATAATGAAAAAAAGATACTACAATTTCATCACAAGAATTATCTATACATAATCAGAATTGATATATAAATCTTAAAGTCTAGTTGAATTTCATGTAAATCTTAAAGTCTAGCAGAATCGTAGGCATTATTTTAACTAATCCGTGCTGTGTTGCAGTCAATATTTTAAAAACCTAACGACGCGCCGAGATGTATCGTACTTACCTTTTTATGCGCGTGATGTTAATAGTCTTCTTGCTGTTAGTGATGAAATGGGCTTTGTTGTTTCTCAAGAAAAAATGAACCATTTCGAAGTATCATCATATATGGGGTCTATTGACATATTTCTTATGTGGGCTGATCTTGGATATTTCATAGGGAAAACTTATATAGTGCGATAGCTTCTGAAAATATAATACCCTTTTGTCACAAAAATCTGAAGTTGTATTGATAATTACGCGGTTATTTATACGTATCAACGTTCAGGTACAACAGAGCAAGGATGGCCGAGTGGTCTGAGCCGCCAGACTCAAGTTCTTGTCTTCGTCAGAGGGCGTCGGTTTAAATCCCGCTTTTGACATTTTCTTTTATGTTTATTTATTTTTTCTGCCTTCCTTCCTACTACTAGTCTTAATTGTTTAAAGATGAGTTTTAATTCGTGTTTAGAAAACATTGTCCATAAATTTATATTAAAAATTGATTTTTGCTTTCCCCAATAATCAGTATATAGTATTCATCAGTTTTGTGAAATATATATACATTTTATTGCTAAGAAAATAAGTTAATTAAGAAAAATTAGCCATATTAATTAATTTTGGTCGGTTCAAGTTACTGATGAATTTGGTCCGCTCACGTCATATTCTTATATTCTAGTATTGCCTTAATTAGGTGAAGCAGGGAATGCACATGGCCCATAGGAAGATTGTTCAATTTTGGAAAATGGCATACATATATGATTAACAGTTAAGTGGGAAAATATAATTAATTGGGTAATTGCTCAAAAATAATAATAATGCAATATTTTTTTCTTGATAACCATTGGGCTATATAAACATGGCATGCTACATTGATAAAGCTCACAAAATTAAAGACAAACATCATCAATGACAACAAGTAGCTAGAGAAATGTCACTGAAACGAGTTTGTGAGATGCAGTATAAGATTCCCGTCCCGCAAGAACGATTGTGGGACCGTTTTGTCCACAATTCGACTTGCTTGGCTTATAGAAAACTTACAGGTATATATTATATAACTCTCATACTCTTATACTTTCATATATGCTGTACTTGTTCATAACTCTAATATATTCATTGTTTTTGTTGGCTAGACATTAAGCCATCTGCTCACTGGACTCTAATGGCAATTGAGTCAGTGGATCACCAGACGAAAACCATGAAGCAACGGTTCCTCAACCCTGAATTCGTTGAAGGTTATAAGTTGATTGCAGCAACTACAAAAGTTACTGGCGACGAGCCCAGTGGCTTGAATTGCCTCATAGACATCACTGCGGAGTACGAAAAGAGTGGCCGTGAGATCAAAGACCTTGAAGAAGTCCAATTCCTTGTGGGGAATATTGAGAGAACGGCTTTTCTTTGCCGTGCCCGTCTTGGTGACCATATTCCCATGCCAGTGCGTCTTAAATAATGGCACCGGCCCGTTAAATCAATCCATGCCATAATCGAAGGAGGATTCATCTCTTTATTCCTAAAGTTATAGAAGATGAAATAAATAAATTGAACCCGCCCCCAAAATATATATGTGTGAGTATTGTAACCTCTAGGGTCATGTCCCATGACTTGCTTTATCTCTAAATAAAGTTGTTACGTATTATATGCATGAGTGTTTCAAACTATAACTAAATTCACAATTGTCTACTGCTAAATATGATAACTGAACTCAGAACCTCTTCATTTCCTAAGGCGAGAAGTTGCAATTTTGCAAACAAAGACATGAGTTTTATTACCGTCATCATCATCATCATAAAGACTGTTTTGACAATTCACAGGTGGGCTTTTACCTGTATAATTCACACTATCACAATAACCTTTGCTTCGACCCTTAATTCAATATCTACAAGACAATGAGATCAAACAAGACACAAAGACACAGACTTTGGATACTTTTTCGACTCTCTAAGCAAACCTAAAACTAGAATAAACAGACTCCCCTTTTCACTCTCTGGTGGCAACATACTCCACCAGCGTTGAATTGAAGACTGGAACCAAACTGAAGACTGGAACCAAACTGAAGACAACTTACATCCACCTCTTTGGCCTCACCTGCCCATCGGTAGAGCCAGAGCAACCATCTCTGCCCAACATCGCCATCATCAAACTTCCACCATGGACTCTTCCTTCTGGAGCTAACCCCAATCCTGCTTCATACTCATTGAGATCAACATCAGTCTCTGGAGATCCTGTAGCACTTCTTGCTTTCATTGTATCGATGTTCATGTCTTGAGAACCGCTGAACTCCTCCTCGTTCTCTGTTTCGCTGCTGCTTACTCTCGGTTCTTGGCTCTCGGATGTTACAGTCATTCCTCCATGGACCCGGTTATCCTGAACCAGACTGTTATGGAGTGCACAAAGACCAGTCTTACCTCGAGCAAACGAGGTACAAGGACCAGAAGAGGATTGACCCGCATACTCAGTCTCGGGCTGACCCCACGCACACCGTTTCCCTCCTCCATGTGCTTTGCAAAAATCAGTACTACCTTGAGCACTTTTGCCACATCCTTCAGACTTGCATCTCTTTCCTCCACCATGTCTGACACAGAAATCAGTCCTTCCTCTAGCACTCTTTGTGCATTCGGGAACCGCACATCTCTTACCACCGCCATGAGCCACACAGAAATTGGTACCGCCATGAACACTCTTGGAACATGGATCACCTCCTTGAAAGGCACATCTTTTACCCCCTCCATGTCCTTTACAAAACGGCGTGCTTCCTTCTGCTCCTTTGGTGCAACCCGAGTGTGTACATCGTTTACCACCACCGTGTGCCTTGCAGAACATTGTACTCCCTTGTGCTCCCTTTGTGCATCCATTAGATTGACATCGTCGACCACCACCATGAGAGATGCAGAGTCCTGAAAGGCCTTCAGCGCTTTTCGTGCAGTTCTCTTTTTGGCATCTCTTACCTCCACCGTGCCTGATACAGAGTCCTGATCTTCCCCTAGCAGCTCGTGTGCAATCTTCATGGCTGCATCTTCGACCCCCTCCATGAGCTATACAGAAGTCAGTACGGCCTTCTGCGCTTTTGGTGCATCCGAGAAATTCACATCGACGACCACCTCCATGGGCTTTACAGTACACAGTTCTACCTTCAGCGCCCTTGTGGCAACCATGTTTCTGGCATCTACGTCCACCACCATGGGAAATGCAACGGCCGGATGCGCCTCTTGCTCCCTTTTGACATCCTTCTACTTGACATAACTTGGAATTAGAAGAATTCTTAAGCTGTGGCTTCAGCTGGTGAGATAAACCGGAAGTACATGTACCCGAGCTTATTGGAGTAGTTGCTGCCGTGCTAGATGACAGTTCCAGAACATGAGCAGCAGGAATGATGACATCCTTTGGAACATGGCCTGAGAAAGAGCTCGTTTCTTTGCTCGTCGAGGCTTGCTGCAATGTTGGTAATCCAAACCCTGTCCTCCAACCACATGATGTGGATTCTTCGTTAGTTGCACGCAGCATGTCCGCAAGAGTTTGAAACCGGTTGGCGTGCTGCTGGACCGCAGTGATTTCAGATTGACAGGATACTCCACCAGAAAGACTCAGTTCAAGATCAAATTTCGAGGAGGGGACCTGCAACAACCCTTTCACGTTGGAGTTAGCTGGCTTTTTGTTACTTGCTGCCAGTTTCTCGTTGCCAAGATGAAGACTAAAGTCGAGCTCAATATCCATAGAGGACGCCTCCTCAGTTTCTTTAGCAGAAGATAAACTCGTGCAAGCAGTTGCAGAACTCCCTTTGCTATCAGAAGAGCTTGTTGAGTGACCGAGTCTTAAAGAAAGTAAAGAATCAGATCCATCAATCAGATTCCACTTCCTTTTGATTCCCTTGGCATTAGACAGCGGAGAGGCAAGGGAATCAAGACGCAGCGTAGTATCCGCGGCCTCTGCCTCGGCGACATCAACTTGAAGAGAACGGCCCAATATCTTAAAAGAGTTGTTGGATGATGAGGAATTACCACCAGCAAAAGCACTGTTTTGGAATCTAGTATGCATAGTCACAACTAAAAATGAAAACTTTCGTCAAAAAGAGCGAAGACGCGAAGCCAGTAGTAGATAGTACACAACAACTTCCGGGTTTAAGGAGAGAAAAAGCCACAGCTCTTAAAAAAAGAGTTAGAAGACCTTATAAGCATCTCCACCGCCGCTTACAAATCCTGAGGTATCGCACCGATCCATCTTCAGATAAAAGTTAACAAACCAAAATCTGGTAGAGCTGATCCGAAAGTTACTCACAAAACCAAAAGTTTAATTCTCAACCTTCACGACGACGAAAGGATTACGGTAGCAGCTAACCATTCCTGCAAAGAGATAATAAATAACAAAGTGAGTGCCAAGTTCGTTGCAAGTAATCTACAAAAAGAGTAGTGAGATAAATCAATTGTGTTGCAGAACACAGAAACTGAGATGATTAGCACCTACCTGAGAGAACAAATATAGTTTAGGACAAAAAAAAAAACATGAACCCAGTTTCAAAAAATTTAAAACAGAACAGTTTGATTTCGGTTGAGTCAACCGCAACAAAACAAGATCTAATTGTAACCAGACTTTTTCTCAAAGAGATACTACTACTACTACTATAACACAATTGATGGATTGATTATTCAGTAGCTCATCGATTTGCTTTAGAGAAAATCAAAAGAGACTAATTAATTAATAGAGGACACGATAAATCAAAAGCAGAGCCGCTCCAAAAAAAACAAAAACCTTCAAAAAGTCTTTATCGATTATACCGACACATAAAATTTTCCCAAAACAATTAAAAACAAAAACAAAAAAAAAAAACAGAACAAAACACAGAATTCTTCAATTTCCCAGACATCGATCTCAGAGTCTTTTTTTATGTTTTTTTGTTTCTTTTCTCGAATAAAACACAAATCAATTTTTATGAATTACTCAGCAAACAAACATACAAATCAACCGAAGAATGACCAAAAAACACAATCGCGATGCGGAAAAGAAATTAGAAAATTTACCTTCAATTTTTTGAATCTGATTTGCGAAAATTTCACGGCATCAAATGATAAATGAAATCGAGACTCTCTCTCTCTCTCTCTCTCTCTCTCAAACAATCAACGAAGAAATTGAGGTTAAAATTGGGATTAATATAATTGATATATATAATTGTGGTGTTTTTTTTGGGGGGGAGTGAAGAAGAGGAGAGAAATCTAGGGATTTGCAGCGCCGGCGAGAGAGATAGAAAAGATGTATAAATAGCCAAAGAGACGAGTGAATGAATGAATGATGGAATTTGGAATCCCTCTCTGAGAGAAAGAAAACAAGAGGCTATCAAAGACTTGTGCTCCCCCGCACGTGCCTTCCGAATCTTTCGCACGTGCTTACTCCTAATATACTACTATTTGTTTTTTTTTTTTTGATAAAATGTACAAAAAACTACAAAAAAGTAAACCGGAGAAATCACAATAATAAATCAATTATAATCACCAGCTCAATCTTAATTAATAAGAACAACTTAGTAGCTACCCTGTCATAACATGACATTTGGTTGGTGGTTTATGTCCTCCTCCACTTCCTCTACTTTGTATTTCCTTATTTATCAATTTCATTATTGGTATATGTTTTTCCACCATTAATATTTCTATTTATTTTGTTTAAAGGTATGTAAGTAGTTTTTTTTTTTTTTTTTTGTCAAAAAAAAAATAACATGTATTATGCAGAGAATGACACAATTATGACATTAACGTAAGCCTCTTTTTATACTAGTATGTTTTATCATATTCAATGCTTTAGATTCTGGTATTGATGAAATTAAATTATTTTTAGTGTTAAAGAATAATTAATACTTTAAATTTATTTTTATTTTGTTTTTCAACATAGAAAAGTATGTATGTAATTAATAGAAGAAAAATGATAGGTCTATAATTGCATAATTTGTTTTTTTTTTTAATATTGGGGAATAATAATCTTATCTAATAATTAGCAAGATAATGGTATTATTATTCCTATCATAGACATGTAATTTGAAAGAGAAATTGCAATTATTTTAATCTTTTCCGTTTAGTTGAACGATCATAAATTTATACAAAAATGAAAATAACGGATAGCTCCAAGATTAACATAGAAATCTAATTTTGCTTGGATTAATAAGGGTTATAAATTATGGTGTTGTACCAACAAGATTGTTGCGGTTGATGAGCGTGACTGCGTCAGCATAAAACGAAGAAGGGTGTTAGGTGTGTCATGTCATGTGTGTTAGCGTGGCGGCTGAAGGCAGCAGCGGCTCGTCACCGTTCAATTTGGTTCTGTAATTTATTATTATGAGAGTGTGGTCCCTACTTGCCTCTTTTGTGATTCTCTCGGGAAGAAAAGAAAAGAAAGGTCTACGCTTTCCTTCGATTGCCATTCTTTCTTTTTAGTTTTTATTACTTTCTTTCTTCTAGATAAAAAAAAATTAAAAACTACGTAAAGCGACGTCGTTTCTTCGTTTTTGCTGTCACTGTCCGAAATAGGAAAGCCAAAAAAAAAAAAATAGTCCACGTACGATAAAAGAGTGGTTCAGGTTTGCAATTGCGAAATCAATAGATTTTCTTTTCTTACTTTTTTTTTTCTTTTTTATCTAAGTCAAATGTATTATTTTTGATTCTCACTTAAAATCTTTTTTATAATAAGTTTTAACTAAAGGTGTAAGTTGTATAGACCACATGAATATTTTTAGAGATAGCTGTTTACTATGATAATTGATGAAACTTGAATTTATCAAGAACAGATTATTACCAGTAATTGATATTGCGGTAATTATTATTATTATTCTTAAATCTATGTTATTTTATAATCAGTGAATTTAAAGTTATTTTTACAAGTATGAATGCTTATTTTGCACACTTTTGTTTAGTCTACTTTCCTTCTATTCCCTTTTACAAAAAAAAGTACATGTTGCTATAAAAGAAATATACATTTAGGAGTGGAACTTATAAAGCGTGTAAGTTTATAACTTTCTCAGCTAATTTGATTTCACATGCACGATTGTAATATTATTGTATTACACCTTTACATGATGAAGAAGAAAAAAAAAAAAAAAAAAAAAGAATATGCTCTATCATGTTCGACTCCTCTTATATTCTTCATGGTCCCGAACACGTGTTATGTTTGGACGCATCTTTCATAACATAACCTATGCTATCACCTATCTTGACATCTAAGTTAATTCTAACCACTAAAATACAAAATGTTTCTCATATGTTTTGCTGTAAATCCACAGTATCGTATCCAGAAAGATAGAGAGTGATGAATGAACAGTTGTATATTAAAGTTTTGCTGCAACCAAAATTAAAATAGTATTTTCTTTTTTTATACAAGAAGTAAGAGGCAAAGAAAAGTATTATTATTGCTACTTACGTGACGATCTCGGCCACCGTCACAGCAGCAAACACGAGAAACAGAACTCCTCCGACATAAGCAATTGCCTGTTTCGAACCAAACAACATTTAAACATTCCCGTCTTAAGAACACACTCTCTCTCTCCCAAAATTGTTTTTTTTTCAAAGAGTCTCCAAACTTTAGATCAAAAATTGGAAACTAGTCTTCCAACTTAGTATATACCTTAAGTCATAAATACTAAAATCTAAACCCTAACCCCTAAAGCATAAATCATGAACCTTAAAACCTAAACAAAATGATCCATTCGTTTAGCTTAGATATTTCTCCCCCGGTTAGTTTCATTTGTTCTGGAATAATAACGCGTTGTTGACAGATTGGATCGGACATAGAAAAAAGAATAAAAACTATAAAAGATGTTTTTGACTCTTTTTGAGGGAGGAATAGATACTAAATGATGTGGAAGACTTGAGATCAATGAACATAGAAGCTTGTTGTTGCCACTTGCCTTAGAATAAAAACCTTAATCTCTACTTCTCTCACTTTTGTTCTATCAAGTTAAATCTCAGAACACAATACGAGAGTAAAAGAGAGATCCTTTGACTAATTATAACAAAACTCAAAAAGGTGTTTTGGAACTTTTGAAAAACTAAGATAAAAAATAAAAGCTAGAAAATTGCCAAGAGAATCTGGTTTTTGTGTAATAAAAGCTGAATATAACCTAGGATATGCTAGCATTTAGTATATTCACCCTACATTTCATGATAATTTAAGGACATGGATTTGTTTCATTTATTAATAATTTTCTAACTTTTTAATGCAACCATTAAAGTTTTATTCTTCTTAACCTTTTTTGGGTCAGGAATCAAAATTTATTCTTCTTCATCTTATTATTATATTAAATGCAAGTTTAGAAGAGTAAGAAAAAAACTAAAACTGGCATTATAAAGAAAAAGAAGTACTCTTTTAAGTGCTTTTCTGAACTAATGGTTTCTAAGACTAATTCGATATAAATATGCATATATTGTGTATGTATATATATATATATAGATATAGATAGAGAGTGGAATTGGTAATTACCTTCTCTGATAAGAAATTTCCCAGCAAAGAACCACCCAAAACCGCAAGCTGCAATCAACAAACCAAGTTGCAAGTTAGAGTTCTTGTGTCTCCCAAGTTTCAGGAGACTAGAAAAATATCCTCTTTGATGGGGATTTAAAAGTCTTAACATTGCTTAAAGATGCTTTTGAGTTTTTATCAACCAAGGTCCTAGGATCTTTGAAGTGTTCACATAAAAATTTCAATCAAAAGATTAAAAACTCACCAGAGTCGCAGCACCGTGACCCGCCAATGCTCCAGCGATGACACCCAATGGCGATGCAGCAGCCGCAAGAGCTTCAACGAAACAAAAGATTATATACAGTCTTGGGAATTTTGGACCTGAGATTTTGATTTATTATGAAAGTTGAAACTTTTGAGTCTCACCAATTGTAGAGAAGAAGGATTTGTCACCCCATTCCGCAACAAAAACCAAGGCGAAAGTGCTGACAATGGTGCTTGCGGCTGCCACTATCCCGGCTCCATTACCTGAAAGCTCTGAAACCGCTAGTTCTGCCTGTGAAAAAAGAAGTCAGAAAATATTGACTTCTTGAAGGTAAGGTTGCATGGAAATATAAAAGTGAAAGGCTAAAATAGGTTTTACTTCTTTCTGTTCTTCCTCGGCTTTACCCTCATCTGAAGCAGCGTCTAATAACGTTGATACACCGAAGTAAACCTAAATGAAATAAAAATTGTTAATACGATTACATAGTTAAGAGACGATATGAATGATCCAACCCAAACAGAATCAAAAACCAGGTTTCGAAACCAATCAAAACTAATCAGTAAACTATTTCTATATACAAAAGTTAAGAACCCAATAGAACCTGAAACTTACGCTTCATTTATAAGTTTAAAACCCTTCGAATCAAGGATACCTTTCTATATAAAACAAAACCGTAACCGAAACCAAACTCATGCTAAAAGGGTCAGAACTACATTTGGTTCCACTTGGGTAAATATCATCTACTTTGGAAGATATACATTTTATACCAAAAACAACCAAAAAGTTCCAAATCAAACACCCCTGCATAACACAACTCTGCTTAGAAAGGTAAGTAAAGATTTACCAGAAGACAAACTGCTGCAATATCATCTAGAGGCAAATCGGTTTCACCAAACCTGTGTTTTCAAGTCATTGACGTTTAGATTCATATTGAAACTTAAACATGAAAAATAAGTTTTTCTGGAGTTTCCAAACCTGAATGGAAGAATTTCATCAACATAGTGGAAAGTTCGTCCAAGCACTACAGATATTATCGTCATTATCCTGATTTTCAAAGTAACATTTGGTTTCAGACAAGATTACGGACCATAACGCCTATGTTTGAGAAAGAAAGCATACCCGAGAGCGCCAAAAGTCCCCACGAATACAGTAGCAGCAGAGTTCCTCGCTGCTAAAAGGGCCTAAACAAACGCATGAAAACGTATCACAATCAATAGAATGTTAACTGTTTGATGACAGGGAGTTTCTAAAACGTAGATTAATATATATACAGATTCAAGAGCATACCGCAATGAAGAAAGTCTTGTCTCCAAGTTCAGAGAAAAAGATAAGCAAGAACGCCTGCAGAGAGACATAGACAGAGAGCAAAACGTAAATTTTAAAAGGATTAGCAGCACTAAACAGAAAGACATAGTTCCCGGTTCTGTGCAAAAAGGAAGATTCTCTAACCGAAGCAAAACCTGAGCTAATATCTCCAAGGTCTCCAAGAGAAGTGACAAGTGACTGCGTCCCGTTGGCAATTGACGAAGCCGCAAAAGCTGGATCAGTGCCGAGTAATGCGACCGAACCTGATACCGCCAAGAACTTAAGAACTCTCTGAGCCTCACTTCTTGAGTGAGCTATCGGTCTCTCAACCAAAACATCAAGATTCCTATCTTTTCCTTCAGAATCAGCTTTCTGAAAAAAACCAAAAAAATTAACTAACTTATTCAGTTCACCTCCTACTTGTCTTGAACCTACCCAATTAGCTTACGAATATAACACAGTACCATCTACTCTATAGTTTAGTCTTCAAGTAAATCCTAATAATATTTCATATTCATGATCTCCAAGTCTCTAAACTAAACAACACTACATTGCAACTTTAGGTGAGAGAATCCACATCAAACAACAAATTCGAAACAACAATTCAAAAGTCACCTCGATGTAACAAGCGGCGTTTCGTCGGAAGCATCGAAACCCTAGCTTCTGAGAATCATTACGACGCAATTGACTCAAACCTCTGCACAGAAGAATTGCGAAAGACATAATAAACCCCTAAAATTCCAATTCTCATAGCAAATTCAAATTGCAGATGAACAAAAACATACCTAGAGAAGCATCTATCACGAACCCTAACACCGATCGGAATTGGACAAGCGGTGGAGAGACATCTCCTCGACGAAGAAGAAGAAGGAGATGAATCGGATTTGGGAGGCCTAGGGTTTTGGAATGGAAGAAGACGAAGCGAATCGGGGAGATTCAAAGTGAGCATTTGCATTTCTCTCTAAATCTCTCCACCTGAGTTTTTGTGCTTTCTTCTTCACAGTGTGATTCTCTCTTTAGTCACTGCAACAAGCAGCAATATACTTAATAAATAAACCTTTGGCTCTGTTTGGTTCTCAGAAGATATCAGTGAAAATAAAATCCACAAAATCAAGTTACGCGCGCGCGTCCACGTATTACACCATCGCACGTGTGTTCGAGGCGTTACGGGCCGACAGCTGCTTTTATACTGGGCCAATAATAGGCCCGTTATTCTTTTAAAAAGCCTTCGCAGTTTAGCCAGGCCGTAATTGAGTGCGAGCTAGCACTGACCCGACCACTTCTTGTTCTTGTGATAACGCTATCGATAGATTTAACCTTTTTTTGTTTTATCAACCCACTCAACAATGTTGTTACTTTTTGTTTTTTGTTTACAATATTTGCTTTTCTATTAGTAAATGGTTTCACGATATTTTAAAAAAAACAATCTGAATAGCTATAAGTCACATTTAAAAGTTAAAAACTCTGCAAATTGATTTGCTTTATTTGGCTAGCTGCCGAATGCCAATGTTTTTCTATTTAGTCGGCAAATGCTTAGTTTAATCAAAAAATAATTTTATGCATTGATAATAGATTTGGAGAAGAAAAATAAAGTCTCGAATTTACATTTTTAACAGAATTTAAATCATTTTAAAAGAAAGCATGGTTTAGATTTATATATGTTTCATTTACCAAAGTAAATTTTTGAAGTTTAAACGTGAATTTACTAAGAACTAAAGTCTACTTTAGTAAAAATATCTCGATTCTGATAAACCCAAACAAAAAAAAAAAGGACATTTATATAATGATACTTTCGCATGTCAGTGGAAGTTTGACTTATCATGCAAAATTATAAGTTATAGGAAAAACTACTCATGCTTATTAGACTGTTAATTATTAATTTATTATTAGTTCTCCACCAACCCATGATAAACGAAAAGGCCAAAATAGTGTAAAGATTGTAATACTTTGAACTCTCGGGATTATATATGATATACTTATATATTTTTAAAAAATATATAAACTTGTTTTCATAACTTTTTTTGGAAAAATTGTGAACAACCAAACAAATTTTACACCAAAATTTGTGAACTCTAGCATAAGGTATGTTCATGTATAAGCTTATGTAGTTTTCGATCAAAAGCATTAAGCTAGTTAATTTTAGTACTAATTCTCTAAGGCACCGTGTACCTATTTTCAACGATTTATCTACTATAACAACTTGTGGAAAATTTTAAAAGGTGATAGAGCCGCCTACATTGAAAATTTTCCAATATTCATCGTAAATGATTTCACTTTATATACCATCAACAAAACTTACCACCAACCTTGATATACAAATAAATAAACAAGAATCACAAGAGAAGAAGTGTGCTAGTCCACTTGGGACTTCTTTACTTTATATTAACATAGACTAGCTAAACAGTCTAAACCCCCCCAAGTTGTATTATATAAACCCATCACTCTTCTTCGACAAAATCACTCTCTCATTGTCCACTCTCACATTTGCATTTAAAAATACACATTTTATCAAATATGGTAGGCCAAATGAAATCATTTCTCTTCTTATTTATTTTTCTTGTTCTATCCAAAACCGTCGTATCAGGTCGAAAACCATCCAAATCGCAACCAAAACCGTGCAAGAACTTTGTCCTCTACTACCACGACATAATGTTCGGCGTGGACGACGTGCAAAACGCGACTTCTGCAGCCATTACCAGCCCGCCTGGCCTCGGCAATTTCAAATTCGGGAAACTCGTGATCTTCGACGATCCAATGACCATAGACAAAAACTTTAAATCCGAACCCGTGGCGCGAGCTCAAGGATTCTATTTCTACGACATGAAGAACGATTACAACGCGTGGTTCGCGTACACGCTCGTCTTCAACTCGACTCAACACAAAGGCACGTTGAACATTATGGGAGCAGATCTTATGATGGTGAAGAGTAGAGATTTGTCTGTGGTCGGAGGTACGGGTGATTTTTTCATGTCTCGGGGGATTGTTACGTTTGAGACTGATACCTTTGAAGGTGCTAAGTATTTTAGGGTCAAGATGGATATCAAACTCTATGACTGTTACTAAGAGAGACCATTAAATGGTTCTCGAGAGAGAGAGAGAGAGAGAGTGGCTGACTAGCTACTTTGAAACTTTTGATCATCGAATAAGTTTAAGTTGAGATTTTTATGTTTTCAGTTCAATTTGCGGTTTGATGTATTATATGTAAATGATTTTGTTGTGTCATGTGTTGTTTGATAAAAACTTACACCGTGTTTTACAATATCATGCGATGATAGAAAAGTAGGAAAAATATATCTACAACACCACTAGTCAAGTATAATTGTGTCACATGTCACTAAACAATTTGATATTCTAATAGTTAGTGTCTTGAAACAATATTTTAACTTTAAATTCTAAAAATGTGTTTCAACAAAGTAGCCAAGTTAGGCAGGACCATTTCGGATAATAACGGAAGGACTCAAAAAGTCAAAGCCATAGGGCTCGTACATTGTAAAGCCAAACCATTTCATTTTCCAATAAAAATATAACATTGTTAACAAAAGATTAGTGAAAATGTAGATGTTTAATTTTTTTCGAAAAACTGTTGTTAACATGTAATCACAGAAGCACATGTAATTTGTAAACACCGAGAAGAGGTACACACTTGTGCAGCATCCCAATACACATGAATACGTGTGAAGCCTTTACCCTCTGTCCACAGACTGTGACACGCACATTCTTCTTTCTTTTTTTCTCAATAAAATAAACAATACTCGGTCTCCAATACATTATAATTATATATATCCCTACATTTAGATTATACATGTACATAAGATTAAAAAGTAGTACCAATTTATTTATTACTGCCGCATATCAGATGTTTTTATCAAATCAAATAATGAAATTAAATGGTCTAACGAGGAACTCAAACACCCCATGATCCAAAATTAAATAATAAGACGAGTGAGTGATTGTAACAGTTTCTCAATTTTGCTTCCTGAGAAGAAGAAAATAAAAACACCCCATGATCCAAAATTAAATACATGAACTTCATGTCATGAAGTCATGAACGGTTCCGTCTCTATGATTATGGACAGAGAGAAAAAAAGTTACAGAAAAGGCGGAAACTTTTGGTTTAGTTTAGTGAGCCGCGCTCTAAAGAAATGAAAAGTAAAGAAGGAGAAGAAGATGAAGATGGTGGAGGGGAAGAAGAAGGAGAAGGAGAAGGGCAAAAAGGGAAGGGATTTATAGAAAAGTTAAGAAGAAGAGCTGTGTTTGTAGGCCATAGAAGTGTCTTTCGCCGACCTTGCACTCCTGCGCACATTAGCTTCAACCCTAACAACCCTTCTTCTTCTTCTTCCTCTAATTTCTCATCTAGAAAGCTCGCTGCTTCTCTCTGGGAATTCTATCAGTATTACGACGACAACGACCACCGGATTCCTCCTCTTGCTACTAGAATGCACCGAGTTCCGTACAGTTCTGCCGGTCCGAGTAACCGTCGTCTCCGTCACGGCCATGGAAAGGCGGCGATTGTAGATAAAACTAATGGTCTTGATCTCACTGATCATCAGGTCTCTCTCTTCTACTCTCATAGAACTTTGGAGAGACTACAACATGGTGATTTAGCCTTTGATTAGTCTGGTCTTTTTTAGTTGATTTTATTCCATGGAGCTGATTTGTTTTAGGGTTGGGCATTGCTCAAGTTTGGATATTTTTTTTTTGACAATGTATCGTTTTGCCCTTGAAAGTTTGAATTTTGTGACTTGGGTTGTGATGAACCGGTGGATTGTTCTGCTTCTGGTTCTGGGTTTTGGGTTTTTTCCAAAGTTTATATTGGTGATAAGTGTTCTGGAATTGCCTAATTGCTCTGTTTCTGGTTCAGAGGTTTTTAGTTTTTGGCTAAATTTAGGATTTTCCCAATTGCTCTGTCTTGGTTTTGGAGTTTTGAAAGTGAAGGCAATAAGCCAATAATATTGCCATTGATTCTAAGCTCATGTGTGCTTGGTTCTTGATTACTAGATTTTGTTTTCTTAAGTCCTGCAGAGGATTCTCTTATAAGCTGTGATTAGGTTAGGTGATGGGGGATTCTATCTATAATTGTGATCTTTAGTGCAACCACAGTTACTTGGTTCTTTTTACTCACTTGCTCTGGCTTTTCCTTTTGATGGATGCAGTTCAGTAAAAGAATCAGTTTTCTGGTTTTCATTCTTCCATTTAACAATTTTGCTGTGGTTCTTGTGTCCCAGCCAGAGAGTGCAGGAAGTATAAGGAGACAGATCGGTCAAATGCTGATGAAGCATCATCATTTAATCGAAAGAAACGACCATGCTTTGCGGCCGGTATCTCCTACAAGCTACGATAGCTCCCTCGAGGTATTCACATTCTGTCCAAACTCTTATTTTATTTTATGGTAATCTCACTTCTTGGGATTAGTAGTATTGAGATGGATCATTCTTCAGGTTGCTCCATATAATGCAGCAGTTTCTCCGGGAAGTTCGTTGGAGTTTCGTGGAAGGAGACGAGGTGGTGAGCCTAACTACAATCTCAAGACATCTACCGAACTTCTTAAAGTACTGAACAAAATCTGGAGCCTCGAGGAGCAGCATTCGGCTAATATCTCCTTGATAAAATCTTTAAAAACCGAGCTTGCTCATTCACGTGCCCGGATCAAAGAGCTTCTCAGATGTCAGCAAGCTGATAGACGCGATATGGATGATTTCGTGAAGCAACTCGCGGGAGAAAAGCTGTCAAAAGACACGAAGGAACACGATCGGTTAAGCTCTGCTGCGGGTCAATCGCTAGAAGATGAGCGTAGATTGAAGAAACGTTATGAGAGTTTGTATAGGAAATTGGCAAAAGAGCTCTCGGAAGTGAAGTCAACGTTGTCTGACTGCGTTAAGGAGATGGAGAGAGGGACTAAGTCAAAGAAGATTCTGGAGAGATTATGTGATGAGTTTGCAAAAGGGATCAAGAGTTACGAAAGGGAGGTTCATGGTTTAAAGCAGAAGTTGGATAAGAACTGGAGAGGTTGGGATGAACAAGATCATCAGATGGTTCTTTGTATTGCTGAATCATGGCTTGATGAAAGGATTCAGAGTGGCAACGGATCAGCGTTGGAGAAGCTCGAGTTTGAGATAGAGACATTTCTTACGACTAAACAGAACGTAGAGTCTAATGAAACAGCGAGGAACCGCCGGAGTTCACTTGAGTCAGTTCCATGTAACGCCATGAGCGCCCCGATTTGGGAAGTAGACCGTGAGGAGGAGGAGGAGGAGGAAGAAGATTCTGGCGGAAGCGATTCGAATTGTTTTGAGCTCAAGAAACATGTTGGTGATATTGCAAAGCCACCACGATTGGGCGATGAAACTGAGAAACCGGAATTAACAAAGGAGGCAGATGTTGTTGTGTCTGGTGAAAAACCGAGGAGACGGAACCAAAGTCCTTCGAGTTTACAAGTGAAGTTCGAGGATCAAATGGCGTGGGCTATGTCTTCTAATGAGAAAAAGAAAGCTAGAGCCGTTGAATATCAGCCTGAAACTGATAAATGTTCTAAAGAACCGAACAATGTAGTTGGAGAAATGATTAGAACTCATCGGAGGTTATTGTCGGAAACTCGGGAACTCGATGAAGCTTCTTGCAGTTATCCATCAAGGAGACGAGAGAGCCCGGTTCGTCAATGGAATACGAGAACCGTAATAACACCTGATCTTGGTGTGCCACAAGGAGTAAAGGACAACACTTTGATGGCTAAGTTAAGCGAAGCGAGAACAAAGAGTTCGAGGCCACGGGTTCGAGTATTCAAGGAGTGAGCTATCAGTAATTTGTATCGGAAGAGATCCATTGCTGATGGTGAAATGGTCAGACTCGGTCACTCGGAAATGGAACAGAGCTGAGATTGTTGTTGTCGGAAATAGACAGAACTTGAGAAAGTTCCATGTGTGGATATATATGTTCATATGTGAATCGTACGCATCTGTAGAGCTACATGTTTGTAACTATGTATAAATGTATATCTGTTTTATATCAGTTTGATTTGATCATCTCTGAATTTTGTATTCTTGATTTTTGTTTCGGACAATAGAAAAGAGTTGTGTGTGAATATGATGGGTTGGTTTTTGAACGTAGTTTTTAAAGAGACAATAAAGAGCTGAAACGGCGTCGTTTGAGTTATTTCTGGTGGTTCTGTTATCAAGTTATCGTTTGTCTTCGGCTCCCAAACACAGAGAGAGAGAGAGATGGCGACGGCGTCGTTTAGGTGGATCTTGCAGCTACACAGAGACGTACCAAAAGCGGCTCGATTCTACGAGAAAGGTCTTGATTTCTCCGTCAATGTCGTCACTTTACGTTGGGCTGAACTTCACTCTGGTCCTCTCAGGCTAGCTCTTATGCAATCTCCCAGGTATTGCCTTAATGCCTATAACCTGTTCGATCATTTGCCTCAATGACATTTTTATTTTTGCCCTGAAGAGTAGTTTTCGATTTGGTTGCCTTCAACTTACTGTCCTCTATGATGATAAAGCTTTGATATTATTGAGGAATGTTTGTTAGATCACTACAAAGATAAAGTCAATGTTTTGATGCAGCGAGCATGTGATGAGTGAGAAGGGATACTCTTCGCTACTATCTTTTACTGTGACGGACATTAATACAACAATCTCAAAACTTATGGAATTAGGAGCTGAACTTGATGGCTCTATCAAATACGAGGTCCATGGCAAGGTAAATGCAACCTTATCTTGCAAAAACAGCTCTAATCTCATTGTTTATCTTTTGTGTAATGTATTTTGAAATCTTTCCTTTTTGGGTTTCTTTTCAGGTTGCTTCTGTGAGATGTCTTGATGGTCATGTCCTCGGCCTCTATGAACCTTCATAGGTTCTCAATTCTTGAGTTTTCTCGGTTCGAATTATGTCTTGGTTTATTTGATTTTGATTGTTCCAACACCGTTAATAAACAGATCATCCAAGTTGAACAATGTTCAAAATATCATTGTAACCGGTCATCGGATGTTTAGAACCAACCCTTCATAGATGGTTTGACAAATTCAAAAGAAAGATGTAAACAAAAATAGAGGTTACTGCATTTTATTATTCTGAAATCTGAACAAAATACTCGTGAAACAATGTGGTGTTGAATCCCAGTATCCATGCTTAAAAAAAAGCAAGACTAAAAGGGTTCTATGAAAAATAAAAAAACAGCTGTCAATGGAGTGTTCAATTGTTCTTCCTAGCAAGCTTAGTCCACTCGGTGTGGTATGCACCAGGGCGATCGGTTCTCTCATAAGTATGAGCTCCAAAGAGATCTCTCTGTGCCTGAACCAGATTCGCCGGCAATCTAGCGCGTCTATAAGTATCGAAATACGCAAGACTCGCACACATTCCAGGCGTGCTTATCCCAGCAGAAACAGCCAAACCAACAACTCTCCTCCAAGCAGCTTGTCTCTGAACCATCTCTTTAGCAAACTCAGGATCAACGACAAGACTCGCCAAATCCGGGTTCCTCTGGTAAGCTTTCTTGATCCTATCCAAGAAAACAGCTCTTATGATACACCCGCCTTTCCAAATCCTAGCCAATTCACCGAAGTTCAAGTTCCAACCTTTCTCTGAACTCTTAGCTCTAAGCAAATTCATTCCTTGAGCATAACTACAGATCTTCGAAGCGTACAAAGCTTGCCTAACATCATCAACCAATCTCTTCTTATCGATTCCGCTCGACGCAGAACCAATCTCTTCTTTCAAACCAGCTTCCTTCAACACTTTCGCAGCGTTCTCCCTCTCGTCTTTCAATCCACTCAAGTACCTACAATCCAACGAAGCAGCAATCGTAGGAGCCGCCACAGAAAGCTCTGCCGCTTGCTGAACAGTCCATTTCCCAGTACCTTTCATACCAGTCTTATCCAAAATCTTATCCACCAACTCACCATCACCAAACTCATCCTTAACCCTAAATATATCAGAAGTAATCTCAACCAAGAAACTCTCAAGCTCACCTCGGTTCCACTCCGTGAAGATCTCCGCAAGCTCCTCATTGCTCAATCCGCCAACGTTCTTCAACACATCATAAGCCTCAGAGATCAGTTGCATATCTCCATACTCAATCCCATTATGAACCATCTTCACGAAGTTTCCAGATCCACCTTCTCCGATGTAAGTAACACAAGGTCCATCTTCAACCTGAGCTGCCACTTTCCCCAAAATGTCTTTGATGTTATCGTAAGCTTGAAACGAGCCACCAGGCATTAACGAAGGACCGTTACGAGCTCCTTCTTCGCCGCCGGAGACTCCCATACCTAAATAGAGCAACCCTTTCTTCTCAGCTTCGGAGATCCTTCGCTCTGTGTTCTGATACCATTCGTTACCACCGTCGATGATGCAATCTCCGGGGTCCATGTACTCGGAGAAGGCATCGATTGTTTGGTCAACGGGAGCTCCAGCTTTGACGAGGATGATGAGAGATCTAGGCCGTTGGATCGAGAGGACGAAATCTCGAGGAGAGTATTGGCCTGAGACTGGGAGGTTTCCTTCGACGGCGGCTCGATCTAGGGTTTCGTCGACTTTGGAAGTGGTTCGATTGTAGACTGAGATCGGGAAACCTTTCTCGGCGATGTTTAGGGCGAGGTTTTGGCCCATTACGGCGAGTCCGGCGAGACCGATTCGGGAGAGAGCTGCGGACTCCATTGGGAGATAGCTGATGAGAGGATCTTCTTTTGTGGAGAGAGAGAGAGAGAGAAAATGAGGTAGTAGAGTGATGAGAGAGAGTGGGGCGGAGATATTTATACTGTGAAATTGGACGGACTCGTCGATGGAGCCAAGGGACAAACGAAAACGATGATCTCAATGTTTTCTTAAAAACGCCGTCGTTTGGTAGGTACTATGAACCGATGTCGTTTGGTTTCAAATATGATTCCGAAATTGGTACCACCTTCCAAAAACTGTAACAATCATTTTTTGATTATTTTACATCCAACTTAGTGGGGGTGTTGGATTTATTTAATCTCTAATCATGTTTCAAATTTAATATAGATTATAGATTATGTTGTGAAATGATCTTTTAATATACTACTATCAAATATGGTACGTAGTGTCCATGTTGAAGTTGGACGCTACCTCTTCTTTTGGTCTCTTCATGTATTTCAATTATTTTACATCAACTTGATATTTATTATTAGCCTTTTCACGATGTTGAATGGTCGGACAACTTTTGCATATACGAGTGTCTAAGTGGATGAATTAAAAACATGACAAGAGTTTTTCGACCAAAGGACCAAACTTCTCTATCTAGCTAAGTAGCTAGTAATCCAGTTTTATGTCAAAAGCACAAATTATTGTCGTGTTTAAACTATGTCAATACGTATATTTGTGATTTGTGTTTTTATATTTTATACGATTGTAATACGGAAATGTTGAAACCTTACACATCCTTTATCGTTAGTTGGTGGGAACAACAACTTCTCATAAGTACCGGTAACCAAACCTATCGATATGGTATGTAGCCAAATTATGAGAGCACAAGTCGACTTTTTAAACCAAAAAGATTACACTTTATTTATTGGAAAAAATCCTAGTGAGTGTTGTATGTGAATGTAACGAAGAAGGAGGAGACTTTGACCCTCTTGTGACGCTTTGTTCCTTTCTTGCAATCAACCATGTGTCAGTAAGGACTAGTACTAAAATCTAGGACGCTTTGTTGCACGCACATCAACAAAAAAGTGACCAGTAGAGCAACTTACACTTTATTATTATTATTACATCACCAAACCCAAACAAATATTGAACTACAGTTAACAACAAAAGTCCAATGCCCATCAACAAGTACATTACACAAAGTTTCAAAAAAAAAAATGGTGACAATAGAAACAAATGGATAAATGGAGAGCCACAAACTTTTCTTGGTTATATATAAAGTTGGAGGAGTCATTCATCAAGCTTCACCAACCTTGCCAATGAGTGACTTTCGGATCTACACACATTCAAGAAAAAAAGCTAAAATGCTTAGAAGAAGATCAAATTGGAAGACAAATGGGAAGAGTTTTGCAAATTTAGGAGAGCAAATGGGGGATTTTTGTCTGACCTCGGGAAGTTTCTTGCGGAAGGCAACCTCCAACCTCGCATCAAGCGTGTTTTCACACACGATTTTCCCATCACGAGAAGCCAACACCACTCCTCCTGCACTGTTATATATATATATATATATCCACAAGTGTCATTAATTTGGTATTAGATTTTTGGTTCTTTCATAGTTTCTAGTGTTTTGGTTTGATGGAAACTTACCAGGAAAGAGCATGAGGATCATCATCTGAAGGAGCAGGAGGAAGGAAAACGTCCTTGTCGACAACAATCTCAGGAGCATGAACCTTTGCTTTCTCACAATATTCCTCAGTCGCTTCATCCAGCATAGACTCAACCATGTGAAGATCTTCTTCACGACAACGCAGTAACACTGCAGGCTCTTTCAACCTAAGCAAACACTACAAAAATCACATCCCAAACACAAAATTTAGAGAACGATTACAGAGAAAAAATGAGCTTTGTTTGAAACGGAAGACTGATCAGAACCTGAACAATGAGATCTTTCAAGAGATGTTTATACTGATGGTGATGAAGGTTGAAAAAGCCATGTTGGCTAACTTTCAAGAGTTTCTTAGCAGCCTCTTCTTTCATTGCATTGACAATGTCATCTTGAGCTTGTAGAACCTTGATCCTCGACGCATTCAGTTGCATTGAGTAATCACTGTTACAGAACAAGCAAGAAACAAAGCAAACATATACAATTAGCCGTGGCCTAAAATCGAGACATAACCACACTCTATCTATCTTTCTT
The DNA here is from genome assembly GCF_030686135.1 of Camelina sativa. Lineage (NCBI taxonomy): Eukaryota > Viridiplantae > Streptophyta > Magnoliopsida > Brassicales > Brassicaceae > Camelina > Camelina sativa. The sequence continues at coordinate 34,402,583 of NC_141886.1, forward strand.
AAAGAAACAAAGAGGAACACATAATTATCAGATCTCAGGACAAACAGAGGAGGAGGAGAGTGAGAAAGATGAGAGCTCACATCTTCTTTCTGACGTCGACCTGTTTCTCCTTCTTCTCATACTCTTGTTTAATCTTCTTCTTCTCTGCTTCAACTAGCAGCAACTTCTCAATGTTGAATTCCTGTAAAATCAACCACATATAACGAAACCACATTACCACACACACAGTTATATCAAAACCTTTTGCTCAGATCAGAAATAACCCCATAGCGCCTATGAACTTGTTGACTACACAATAGAATCTCAGAACAGGAAAAATCTTAAGATCCAAAGACCAAGTGTAATAGTCACACAGGAGTCAACAAATTTTCAGAAAAAAGATCAACATGGTCACACAATCCATTGTGCAGTGTAGTGATCGAGAGAAAGAGAGAGAGAGAGAGTTTACGGACTTCTTCGGCGGAGACAGAGATCTCATTGGCCTTTTCTTCAGCTTCCTGGCGGATAAAGCTAACCATCTGGTGGATCTGGTTGACAACTTCGGCATCGTTCATCTTTTTCGCCTCTTAGCGGAGAGAATTACAAAACCAGTGTGAGAGATGTTGTTGTTGTAATAGAGTAGAGAAGAGATGTATATGGATGATGAAGAAGCCGTTTCGTCTTCGTTGTTATTATGGTGGGTTTTGGTCGCAGAACCAGCAGTTACGTTTTTCATCCAACTAGATTGGGACTAGAATAAGTCTAGACTCTAGAACCATCCACATCTCACTCACGTCACGTCACGTGTTTCTCATTTTTATGTCAATAAATATACATTAATCATATTATTTAAAAACAAATCTCATTTTTATTTTCATATGCATTATAACATTAAATTTTACAAACTATATACAATAGATGTATTTGTATATATTTTTCTTAAAATAATACTATGTACGTGTGAATCTATCTTCTTATTTTTTTCTTTGTAAGGAGTATTATTTATTTGTAATCACTAATTTGTGGCTATAATCACTAATTTCTTTTCTTTTTTTTTTTCACTCAAAATTTTATCAAGCCCTTTTTTATTGGTGTCATTGTGTGTATCTGTCCCAATTTCTAAGTCCTAGTCACATTTATTAGCAAAAAAGCAAATTTCTAACCACTTATAGTTTTTGAATATGATTTCTTTTCTTTTTTTTTGTCAACAGTTTTGGATATGATTATAAATAATGAATTAGAGATAAAAGAAATTCTCAAAAATTAACAACTCTTATTAATTATTTTGTGAGCCAAAAACCTCTGAATTTTTCCGCGCTTACGTTACATGCTTACCAGTAAAGAGATATATTAGCCGTTAGTGTGAAAATGCTTTGAAGCCAACGTGTCTTTTGTTTTCTCTGCTTATAAAAGTGAAGACTTTTTGTTTTATTTGCCGGCTAAAACCTGCCGGCGTATCTTTTGAAACCTCACTTTCATAATTCTTTTTTTAACCCTTACAAACTTCTCAAGCTAAAGAATAATTCTCTGTTTTTCTTTTTTACAGTTAGAAACTAAAAAAACTAGTTTCTTCACAATGCATATCTTCTTCTTCTTCTTCTTCTCTTTGATTCTCTGTTTTGTTCTGATTTCATCATCTCAGACTCTTGAAGACGACAAGAAAGCTTTGCTTGATTTCTTGTCTCATTTCAGTTCTTCTCATCTCCTTTGGAATCAGAGCTCTCCGGTTTGTCATCGCTGGACCGGAGTTACCTGCAACGCAAACCGTGATCGAGTTGTATCCGTTAGATTACCCGCGGTTGGATTCAACGGTTTGATTCCTCCTTTCACCATCAGTCGTCTCTCTTCTCTCAAGGTTTTAAGCCTTCGAAAGAACCATTTCACCGGAGACTTCCCTTCTGATTTCATTAATCTCAATAACTTGACTCATCTCTATCTACAACACAACCGCTTCTCTGGTCCTTTACCATCGATTCTCTCCGAGTTGAAGAATCTCAAGGTTCTTGATCTCTCTAACAATGGATTCAACGGAAGCATCCCAGCTTCTCTTTCGGGTTTGACCAGCCTTAGAGTCTTGAACCTCGCAAACAATTCCTTCTCTGGAGAAATCCCCGATCTTGATCTTCCAAAGCTGAGTCAACTCAACTTGTCCAACAACAAACTCATCGGTACAATACCAAAGTCTCTTCAAAGATTCCAAAGTTCAGCCTTTTCTGGCAGGCAGAAGAAACAACACCACAAGCTTCCTTTCGGGTTAAACCAGGTTGCTTTCCTGCTGATTCTGGCTGCAGCTTGCGTGTTAGGTGTCTTCGGGTTCTCCTTTATAATGATCGCTTGCTGCCTACGGAAGAAATGCTTCCCAGGGAAACTGAGGAAGAGAGACTCGTCTTCTCCTCCTCCAGGAAACTGGACGTCTAGAGATGATAACACTGAAGAAGGCGGGAAGATCATCTATTTCGGTGGAAGGAACCATTCTTTTGATTTAGATGATTTGCTAACCTCATCAGCAGAAGTTTTGGGGAAGGGTGCTTTTGGTGCAACCTATATGGTAACAATGGAGGACATGAGCACAGTCGTAGTGAAGAGACTGAAGGAAGTTGTAGTTGGAAGACGAGAGTTTGAGCAGCAAATGGAGATCATTGGTATGATCAGACATGAGAATGTAGCTGAGCTAAAGGCTTACTACTATTCCAAAGATGATAAGCTCGCTGTTTATAGCTATTACAGTCAAGGAAGCCTCTTCGAGATGCTGCACGGTTAGTTACTCTTTCACTTTCTCATTCTTATGTTTAGTCAAAAGCAGAATGAGTAAACAACAAAAAGTTCCAACTTTGATTTCAGGAATCAGAGCAAGGTATCAGCGAGTACCTTTAGATTGGGATGCAAGATTAAGAATAGCAACGGGGGCAGTAAGAGGGCTGGCTAAAATCCATGAAGGGAACAATGGTAAACTCATCCACGGCAACATCAAGTCCTCAAACATCTTCTTAGACTCACAATGCTATGGCTGCATAGGCGATCTTGGCTTGACGACAATCATGAGATCTCTGCCTCAAACCACTTGCCTTACTTCAGGTTACCAGGCACCTGAAATAACAGACACGAGAAGAAGCACACAGATTTCAGACGTATACAGCTTCGGAGTGGTTTTACTCGAGCTCTTGACAGGGAAATCACCGGTGAGTCCAGCGGGCTTAGCACCAAAAACAGCAACAACAACACAAGGCGAAAGCATGGATTTAGCTAGCTGGATAAGAAATGTGGTGGCGAATGAGTGGACAGGGGAGGTTTTTGATATGGAGATATTGAGTCAATCAGGTGGTTTTGAGGAAGAAATGGTAGAGATGTTGCAAATAGGATTGGCTTGTGTTGCTCTGAAGCAACAAGATCGACCTCATATATCTCAAGTTTTGAAAATGATTGAAGACATTCGATCAATTGATGCAGAATGAGAGAACGAACACAAAGTTACTTGTAGCCCTTTTAAAGCAATTCTTTTATTGAATCTGAGAAGTGAATGCTATTTGAGTGGTGATTGGTTACAGTAAACAGAGCAGATTTTGTAAAAAAAAAAAAGAATGAAACTTTGAATTATAAATTAATTCAGAAACAAATTACAAATCCATTTCATATATCGAAAGAAAAACACAGACCAAATCTGGGGAAAGTAGTAACTAAAAGATTGAATCGGAGGATTAAAAGGGACTGATAAGGTGAAAGAGATCAGGTTTAGGATCTGAATTCATGCCGATGATGATGATCAGAGGGATGAGACCATAGTGAGTGGCGACTTTGGCTTTCTTCAATGACCAGTTGGTCCAATCCTTGAAGACCTCGAACTTGGAAGACACAGAGGAGGAGGAGGAAGAGGAGGAAGAAGATGATGCCCCCTTTGATCCTTTTGTTTTTGCTTTGAATTTTAGCTTCAACGGACCCTTAGCCGCCATTGATTCTGATCTCTCTCTCTCTCTTGGTGTCAGTCAGTAGTAGTACTTGGGAAGACGAAAACCCTAAGGGTTTAAGGCTAATCCCTTTTTAAAGCATGTATGAAACACTCTACCTCACTCAGAGGTTCTCCTTTTTATTTATTTATTTATATCCAATAATAATTAATTATTCTCTGGCTGGCTGGAAAATAGCTGGCATTTATTATTTCTGGAGGTCTCTCTTATAAATATCTTCTTTTTTATTATTATTTTATATAATATTGCTTTTAGGTCTCTCAAATCAAAAGGTTCTCTCTTCTTCTCTGTCTCTTTCTCAAAATCATCTGCTGCAGGAGTGAATCGTGAAGCGAGTTTTGGAGGATCTGTTTTGAGGTAATAAAGCTTTTTACTCCTTTTTTTTTTTTGTTCCGAAAGTTTTTTTCAACCTTAACTCGTCCTCTGTTTCGTTTATCCTTTTACGTTACTGAATCGATCTAGGGTTTTTTTTTTTTTTTTTTTTTTTTTTTGGCTTTTTAGGATTGGATCTAAGGAGTTTGTTGAGAAATGGCTTCGAAACGGATCTTGAAAGAGCTCAAGGATCTCCAGAAGGATCCTCCAACCTCCTGCAGTGCTGGTTAGTAGTACTTCGTCTCTCTCTCTCTCTTCCGTTTTGAGCTTTGTTGTAGATCTTATATTTATTTAAAAAAAAATGAAATCTTTTTAATCACAGTACATAGTTATCTAGAGATCTTGAGTATACCAATTGAAATTTGAGTTTCTTCTTAGATTTGAACATACTGATGATACTGATGGTTGTGCTGATACTGGATTGAGATATTTATACACATCTTCTAAAAGTTGAGATTTTTCTTACCACAAACTTCTTGGGGTACTGCTTTTAGATTGGTTGTTGCAGCTATCTTATGAATTTTGATCATAGTTTTGGAGATAGGAATGTAAAGTTGAGATATTTTTTTAAGAATAAAGGTTTTGGTGCCTACCATAGATTGCTTCCTGCCTTGTTTATCCCATTATCCATAATGGATATTACAAACTTTCTCTGGGTCCGGATCTTCTTTGCTACTTATCGGTATCAGGAAAAAACAACACTCTCCTCAGTTTTGACTGTTGAGTAGAAAGCTGTTTAAGTCTTTGTTAGTTATTTATTGCATTTTTGGGTGTTGTACGAGCCTATTAAAATGTGAAAGTGTATAATGAATTGGTATTGTTGGTCCCAATAGAGTCTGAGGATTGTTTAAGGAGATTCTCAAACTGCTCATGCATTCTTCTGCTAGAGAAGTACTAAATACACCACTATTGCGCCAGTCTTTATGTTTTATTGTGTGTATTCCTTGTTAATGCCTTTGATCAGGTTTATCAAAGCTAAACTTTCTCTTTTTTTTTTTTTTTTTTTTTTTATATGAACGAACCATTGTAAATCCTCAAGGCCCTGTTGCTGAAGACATGTTTCATTGGCAAGCTACGATCATGGGTCCGTCCGAGAGTCCTTATTCAGGCGGAGTCTTTCTCGTGACCATTCACTTCCCTCCGGATTATCCTTTCAAACCACCAAAGGTGAATATCATTTTCACCAAATTGAAATCATTAAATGGGTTCTAGTGGAATTGAAATGAACCTTTTTCCCTTGCAGGTTGCGTTTAGGACAAAAGTGTTTCATCCTAATGTGAACAGCAACGGAAGCATTTGCCTCGACATTCTGAAAGAACAATGGAGTCCTGCACTCACCATTTCCAAGGTGAGAAAAGCACTATTTTACCATTAGCGTTGGAGATATATATAATGAATCTGCTCTGATTTTAATCCGATCATTTGTGAATTTATAGGTGTTGCTTTCGATCTGTTCATTGTTAACGGACCCAAACCCAGATGATCCTTTGGTTCCTGAGATTGCTCACATGTACAAAACCGACAGAGCCAAGTATGAGTCTACTGCCCGAAGCTGGACTCAGAAGTATGCAATGGGATGAAGTTTGATCCCTGAAGACTCGGTTTTAAGAGAGAGAGAGAGAGAGAGAGAGAAAGAGAGAGAGGACTTCTTTCACATAGGATCTTTCATGAAATAAGTTAGATTCCTATGTTTTATCTCTTGTTTGAAACATCTTTGATGCAACCAAACAAAAAAAAAAACACATTTCGTCTCCTCTTTTATCCCTTTGTTTCATTTCTTTGTTTTTCTTGCAATTACTAAAAAAGTATTATGTAAAGCTGGATGAAGTTAAGAAAAAAAATGAACTATTTTGAAAGTGTTAACTTTTATTCTCGAACCATTATATATATGAACTATACTAAGATAGGTTGAAAGTTTTTGGGAAAGGATTACGATAAGTGGATTTTGCGTTACACATACACAATTCACGTTATTACACGAAACCCAAATCTAGCATTTCTATAAATTCCTAAAGCTTATATTAGCATTACTTTTGGGCTATTTTTACATAACAACTAATTTATGTTCATGTTGACTAAAAGAAGTTAAAACGCCAATGCCATACAATGGGAACCCTCAATTATCCTATAAATACGTAAGAGATCCTCTTAGAAAACAAGACGTATCCCAAACAACAAGACATGATGAAGATCGTAGCATTGTTCCTTATCGCATTCGTCATAGTCTCGGCATCATTCCCTCCTCCAACAGAAGCTACCGCTGCCAGCGGCAGTACTTCCAAGAGGAGTGGAGAAGCATGTGGTACAACTCCGAAAAAACTGAATGCGCTTCAGCTTTGCTTCGACGGTATGTCTCGGGGAATGAAGCTGCCGAACTCATGTTGTGAGACAATGAAAGAGACCCAAGCATGCCTGTGTGATGAAATTAAACACCGTGTCACCCTCAGTAAAAGTGTCATTAGCTCTCATCTCAAGTCTTGTGGTGTTCCCGAGCCCAAATGTTGAAAATAATAGCAAAGTGGGGCCAACACCCAACCATATACCGAAGATACGTTGAGTCGTGTCTTTGACTCTCTTTCTTGTTACTGGTTAGGAACATTGTCTTCACCTTTCTTATTTCCCTTGTTTGTAAGAAGAATCAATTAATGATTCCACATATTTGTTTGTGTTTTTTTTTTTTTTAAACTAAAGAATATAAGGTTGACTTTGATATATATATATCTACCATTAAAATCTTGTCTTCTTATTACATTTCTTTGATTGAGACCACCAACACAATAAATACAGCAAAAACGTTGGAACAAACTACCCATTGAACTTGTGAGATTGAGGAACAAACTACCCATTTTCTCAATGGTTATTTATTGCTTTACGTTCTGAAAGCAAGAGACCACTCACCTATTGATATCCTCCAACTCACAGTACATGAGAGACAAATGATTGGAAGTTTGGACATGTTGCTTAGCGCGCGGAACATGTTGGCTTTTAAATTTTTGGAGAAGACTCATTTATACTTGGTCTACGTAGAAATTGTGAAATTGAAAGAAACGATTATATCACAAATCTTTATCTTATAATTCACAAGTAAGTTCTCTATTAACTGCAGCCCTCTTCATCTGACACCTGTCTTAAGTCCCAAATTTTGATGTTTCGCTATTCTAACTAATTTTAACTTTAAAATACTTATTGAAATAAAATTGTGTTATAACGATAAAAAAAAAAACAAGAAAAAAAAATTGGAAACTGCTACGCCTCTCTTCCCCATGATCTCATTATCTCCACTTCTCCTTAATTCTTCAACAATGGAACAGCCGAACAACAACATGATTCCATACAAAAAGCTCTGAAATCTCTTATGATCACTATTCCCTCCTCTTCCTTTAGTCGGGTAAAAAACTAAATTTTTGTTCTGAATTTTAGAGTATCATTATCGCTTCTAATAATTTTTTTAAAAAAAAAAATCTCTTCCTTTTATTGTTTTTTAATAATTAGATTGTAGAATTAGGGAAGAGACTTGCGCAAGTAATCTGGAAGCAAAATTGATCTTCAAATCTCCGTCTTTTTTGCCATTATCTTTCTCACGTAATCTTCACTAGATTCTCCAGTTCAACAGGTACATCTTCCTCGGATACTCTCTCTATCTTTCTGAGAACTACGGGTTTGTGCTGTTTGTGTTTTTCTTTTCACTTGGAACAGGTATGAGTGAGTTAGATATTTAAGATGGGAGCCACACTAATGTGCTAATGTCATTGTTTCAGATTTTTGTTAATCATGTTGGAGAGACGACAAAAAAATGGTAAATTTAGATTTTAATAGACTGTTCTTGTCTGTTTTTTTATCCAAGCGAGTTCTAAGAAGGGCGTAAACACAACTAAAGATGGATGGTTCATCGTTGATGGAAGATGTTTAACTTTGCACATGCGGCATCTTAAAAAGCTGGTGTGAATATCATTAAACCTCTTTTCCTGTTTCCCAAATTTGTTGTATAATAAAACTAACATAGATATATTTTTCACATTGGTCATTGGTGTTATGCTTACACATTTTAAATGAAATAAATTTTCAAATTGGTTGTGTTCTTTCCCGTGCAACGCAACCAATTTTCATATTGGTTTAGAACACAACCAATTTGAAATTTTATATTGTTGTGTTCATGTCACTAGTTTTTAAAATATGGAAACTTGAAAACAGGTAATTATAGTCACGCTCCCATTTTATTAAGATAAGTAGAAGCAGCGCTTAATGGTTCCATTAAACTGGAAAAACTAGACGACTAGGAAATGTTGAAGATAACAACAATATGATGCGAACACGGAACAGACTGGTCCGAGATACAAAACCGAACTAATTAAGCGGTTACTCATTTTTTTTTATATGTATATATACGATTTTGCGTAAATTGCATTCTAGTGTCTAATGTTTACATGAAAACTTTCTCCACCTTTCCAACTTAATTCCCTTGTATTTGTAAAATTATATTCCTATCTGTACATAAGAATCAATGATTTCATATTTGTACTGTATATCTATTTGAACAATAAAATAAAATATACTTTATTTACCATGATTTTTAATTTCTAAATTATGTTCCTATATGTTATGCTACATGTCTTGTATGATGCTAACAAAATGTTCTTATCACAAAACAAATGGCGCACAGCGATGCAACACTTAATAGTGATAGGTTATATATATCATATGTAAAATAAGTAAACAAAATCCGTCGTAGTCTAGCTGGTTAGGATACTCGGCTCTCACCCGAGAGACCCGGGTTCGAGTCCCGGCGACGGAGGCTTTTTTATTTTGTTTTACTATTTTACAAAAACCGGATTCTGGTTCTATCTAGTTACGTAAAACCAAGGATGAGTACCAAAATGGACCTGCTCCAAGAAATACAGAATGGGCACACACGATCATCTGTAATCCGTCAATAAGTACTGGGCTTTCTTGTTGCGGCCCAGTAGTAAAAATATCTGAATCTCTAACTTTTTTTTTTTTTTCAGTTTTTTACATTCTGTAAATTATTCAAATATATCTTCGTTCGATATATCACATTTTGTAGCTGTCTTCCTCTGTGAGACTGAGACCCATTTTAGCTGGAGAAACCTTAAAATTCTGCTGAGATTTTTGCTTGCATTTCTGAAATTTCAAGCTTCCTTGTGACTTCTAACTCGAAAATCACCCATTTTTCTTCTTCTTCAGGTATGTAGACATCATCTAACTCAGATTACCATTTTTGCTTCTTTGGATTTTTTAAAAAAAGGGTTTTTGTGTTCTTTTCTTGCTTGATATACCTCATTACTACTGTAGCGTCTTAGAGAATTGTTGCTGCTTTTAGTGTTTATTATAATTCGAGAATCAGAGACAACTGTTTTCATTTTAGGGTTTTTTTTTCTTTCTCTGTTCTTTCTTTATGGATATAGTTGCTTCTGTTTCTTATACCCCTCCTTGTTGTTGTTTTAGAGAGATACTGTTTCATTCTTCTTCTACGTTCCTTATAATTCGAGAATCAGAGACAACTGTTTTCATTTTAGGGTTTTTTTTTCTCTGTTCTTTCTTGATGGATATAGTTGCTTCTGTCGCTTATACCCCTCCTTGTTGTTGTTTTAGAGAGATACTGTTTCATTCTTCTTCTATGTTCCTTATAATTCGAGAATCAGAGACAACTGTTTTCATTTAAGGGTTTTAGCACCCAAAGTTACCATTTTTACTCTGAATTCCTTGCAGGTTTGTTGTGGTTATATTATGGCTGAAGTAGAGGTTCCTGTGTACTGCTACTGGAACGGTAAAATCACGGATGGACCTTATGGCATAGACTTTGACGGGAGCTATCTTACGAGAATCATGGTTAAGCGAAAGACTCCGTTTAACAAATTGTTGGATCAGCTGTATCAAGTTACTCGATTAGATAGGAGGGTATCAAAGATTGGTATAGTTGGTAGATTTCCTTCAGCTGTTCAAGAGTCTATTGTTAAGTATATACCTCTTCTGGTGGTGAACGATGCTAGTTTGGAGACTATGCTTGATGTTCCAAGCAAACATCCCCATCATAAAAAGATTGACCTGTATTTGCAAGTGACATATGGAGTTTTTGATCCTGCATCTTGTTCATCGCCTTTGGCCGATCCTGGTTGTTCCTCGAAAAGGCAGAGGACCAATAAACCTGTTAATTCAGGGAGGCAGACGGATAGAAACTCAGGATCACAAGGGGTTGTCCACGTGGTTGATTTGACAGAGGATAGCAGAAGTTCGGATAACAATTCCAATTCTAATGTTTCAAAACCATGTATGTCTAGTTTGTGGCTTGACGATCATGACTTGCGAGTAGGATTGTGCTTCAAAGATAGTGATGAGCTGAAGAAGGCAGTTGACTGGTGTTCCATTAAAGGGCAGCAAAGGTGTGTAGTACGTGTGACTTCCAATGACAGGTATATGGTTAAGTGCATCAGATGGAGATGCAAGTGGTCACTTCGGGCGGCCAGGATCGAAGAACATGGACTGTTTGAGGTAATCAGTTATACTGGTCCACATACTTGTAGTCCCATTGATCCAGAAGATTTCAAAACAGAGTTTGAATTAGAGGAGATTGAACGTGCGGTCAGGGATAAACCCACACAAACAATTGCAGAGTTGAAGAAGTGGTGGAATGAAAAATATAGCTACGAGCTTGAAACTGAAGATATGGAGGCAGCAAAAAAGGAAGCTATCAAACGAGTCTTTGGAGATTGGGATAAGAGTTTTGAAGATTTGCCCAAGTTAATGTCTGCCTTTTGCTCATCTAATGGACTCGTGGTAGACTGGAAGTACAATAGCTTTGCTAATCCAAAGTTTGCATCCTTCTGTGGTGTGTTTTGGGCATTTCCACAGTCTATACAAGGGTTTCAATACTGCAGACCTCTAATCGTAGTGGACACCAAAAGCTTGAACGGTGAGTACCAACTGAACTTGATGATTGCCTCAGGGGTTGATGCAGCCAACAAATATTTCCCACTTGCCTTTGCGGTTACTAAAGAAGTGTCCTCAGATAGTTGGCGTTGGTTTCTCACTGGAATCAGAGAGAAGGTTACGCAAAGGGAAGGCCTTTGCCTCATCTCCAGTCCCCATCCGGACATAGTCGCTGTTGTTAATGAACCAGGGTCTCAGTGGCAAGAACCATGGGCTTATCACAGGTTCTGTCTGAATCATCTGGGCTCTCAGTTCCTTGGCGTTTTCCGAGACTACTACCTGGAGAATCTTGTGGAGCGGGCTGGATGCACGAGTCAGAAGGAAGAATTTGATTCTTTCATGAAGAACATTGAGAAAGACAACCCTGAAGCTCGGAAATGGTTAGACCAAATCCCTCAAGATCAGTGGGCTTTGGTTCATGACAGTAGTCGGAGATATGGAATCATGACGACAGATACAGAAGCTCTGTTTGAAGTTTGTAGAGGATTTATGCTGCCTGATCAGTTAGTGATGACGGGTTCGATGCTGCTTCTGTTTGATGATCTGAGATCCTATTTTGACAAGTCTTTTAGTTGTAGCCGTAGTTCACTTAACCGCGGCGATGTGTACACCAAACCCGTCTTGGATAGGCTTCAAGAATTCATGCCAGCTTCTGTTACTTACATGGTAATGCCGTTAGACAATAACGCCTTTCAGGTGGCAACATCGTCACAAAAGGATGAATGGATTGTTCAGCCGAGTGACTGCACCTGTGCTTGCGGGGATTTTGAACGCTACAAGATCCCATGTCTACACGCTCTAGCCGTCTGCAAGAAGCTGAAAGTCAACCCTTTGCAGTATGTGGATGACTGTTACACTCTTGAAAGGTTAAACAGAACTTACGCAGCCACTTTTTCTATTGTTCCGGATATGTCAGCTTGGACGGAAGCATCTGGAGTTCCGAGATTGTTTCCTCCACCATCTCACCCAACTAACGTAGCAGGTAAGTCCTCGCAGCAGTAAGAAGAAGAGCTGAAATGTGGATTTGAGTATTTGGTGGGTTTAGTTCAACTGATTAATGGTTATGTAGTATCTTTTGGACTCTCGTGAAGTAGTGTATTGCTGCTTTTGTATGTGAAAATCAGATCTTTTCTATAGTTAAGCTTCTGCTGAGCCCCCAAACTATCATGGATTCAAGTTTTCTTGGTTAAGAGTTTTAATAAAGCCAAATATCTGAATGAAAACTTATAAAGTTAGCCAAACCGACCGAGACGATTAGTAGTAATGTCCAAATTGGCAAGCCGCCTTTTTGTGTATACGATTTAAGAACATAAACTCCTTATGAATCAAAACCGGTTCAGGTTTAACTGCGTTGCTGCTTTTGTTTTTTTGTATGTTTAAAGTTCAGTCTGGTTCTTTTGAAGTCAATTATGTTAGGCTGCTTTTTTTTTTTTCAACAGAAGTTGGTTTGATTAGATTTAAACCCGTAATGTATACAATTTTATTTCACGACATTTAAGCAATAGTCTAATTTGGCACACCCCATTGGCTAAATGGTAAATCGAACCAAACCGGAACCTGATTAGATTTCCTGAAATCAATTTCAAATCATTTGGTTTATAATTCAGTTCAAAATTTGTTCACTTTTTTTTTGTCAACAATTCAAATTTGATCACTTGGGCGTTCTATTTTGGCTGTTCTTTATTTTAAGTCCTTTTTTTGGCCGTTTTCTTTTAATTAAGTGTGAGAGTGGGGTGGTCCTCTTCTTCCACTCCACTCTTTTTAGTACTTCCTCCACTCCACTCTTTTTATTCTAAAAATACCACTCCACTCTTTTGATTTTGTTTTAGAACGTTGTTTGGTTTATGAGATGCTCTTCTTCTCTCGCTGATTGTATCTGTAGAACGATGTTTGGCTTATGCTTACTCTCCTTGTTTATTCTTCTCTCGTTTTTTATTTTGCTGTAGTTTGGCTTATGCGAGAAACAAAACAAACACATTAGTCTCCTTTCAGTAGAAAACACAAGCTTTTGATTTTGCTTTAGAACGCTGTTTGGCTTATGCTAGTCTCCTTATACCATTTCTACTTTTTCAGATATGGGAGGGGGAAGTAGCTATCTATCACGTCTGATGGCTTCACCACCAGTCAGACGTTCCTCAGCTCCTTCCCAACCCAACCTTCTCAACCTAGATCAAAGCACACGACGCTGCCAAAGGAAGCAGGAGGAGGAGGCTAAGCATTTACACCTCGCGCTACTAAGAAGAAGAGCTGAAAGATGGATTAATTGAGTCGAACCGAGGCAGGCACTTTTGTGGATTATATAAACTGATTAGTGTGATTTTGTAGTATCTTTTGACTTTTAAGAAGTAGGATTAATCCGGTTCAGGTTGTTATAATGTAGACATAAATAATTTGTTGCTGCTCTTTTATGTGTCCAGTTTAGCAAAGACATAAATCATAATGTATTGCTGCTTCTACGTCGGAATCGTAATCGCACCATCTACTTCTTCTTCTTCTTTATTAACTCTTTCCCAATTGCTCATTCAGACGTCTACAATTCTTTTATCTGCAAGGAGGAGGCTTAATGTGGACGACATCATCTAAATTGAAGAAATCGAATAGAAAACAAAAGTTTGATTTATAAATTTTCTTTTTAAAACAAGAAAATATATTTTTGTGACCAAAAAAAGAAACAAGAAAAAATATTAATAAAATCATTGGGACATGAACGTTAAGTTTAGGCGGGAGTCTTGAACTTTTGGTTTGAACGACTAAACTCTAATGGGCTTTCATTTTTCGGCCCAATTGTACTTTTCGAAATGCTATATTCGTGAGCGAGTTTTTTTTGTTTGTCTGAAAAATCCAAGCTTTTGGTCTTCATCGGCGTCGCATCACCGGAAGAAACGGTGAAAATTACTGCGTTTTCTTAGAAATCCAAGCTTTCCCATTTCGAAAAATTCTCCCTTTTTATTTTCCAGTTGCGACTTTACAAGTCTTGGCTTGAGTATCAGTGTTTAGGGTTCATCCATAAAATGCTTTAGCCTTCCTTTTAGATATGGAGTTTTGGGTTTTGTATGTTACGAGTTTAAGCCTTAAAAAGTTTACATTTTTCTTTGAATTCACTGCAGGACTGTTGTGCTCATGGCGATGGAAACCTTGAGAGAAAAGGTTACGGTGTTGTGTTACACGAATGGTTCTATTAAGTATGGTCCTGATGGCGTATACTATGAAGGATCTACTCCTAAGAAGATCAGAGTTAGGGGTAAGACTGAGTTAAGCACATTGTTGAATGCCCTTTATCCAATTTTTGGTTTAGATAAGCAGAGATCAAAGATTGAAATCTTTGGTAGGTTACCTTTCGTTGTTTCACCACATCTCTCTATGTATGCACACTTTCCTGTGGTGAACGACTCTAGTTTAGAGACTATGCTTGAGGTTCCAAGCAATCATCCTTCTATTAAAGATGTGGAGTTGTACTTGGAAGTGAGATCGACATCTAATGGAGTTAATGATCCTGCTGCTTGTTCATCTCCATCGGAGAGTCCGGTTAGTTCCTTGAAAAGACAGAGAACCCAACAACCGCAAGTAGCTCCTGGTTCTGTGACACATCCTCCATCTGTTAAATTAGAGAGGGATAATGGGTTAGAGGTTCAGGGATTGGATACCACTAACGGGTGCGCAGATGCTGCTTTTAGAAACGGTAGCACTCATCATGGAGATGAAGATAGAGAAATGACGGAAGCAAACTCAAGTTTGGATGGGGTGGAGCAGGTTGTTAATTGGACAGCAAATAATGTGTCAGCTTTAGAGGCATCGGCTAATGCGTGCTTAGATAAAGGTGTCGAGTCAAGTGCTTCAAATCCGTGGTCTCTGTCCAGTCTGTGGGTTGATGATCATGAATTGCGTGTAGGGTTGTGTTTTAAAGACAGGGATGAGTTGAAGAAGGTAGTGGACTGGTGCTCCATAAGAGGGCGGCAAAAGTGTGTAGTAAGAGAGACCAAGAAGGACGCATTTACGTTTGAGTGCATCAGATGGAAATGCAAGTGGACGCTTTGGGCAGCTAGAATGGAAGAACACGGACTTGTTGAGATAACCAAGTTTACTGGTCCACATACTTGTCGTCCTATAAGGCCAGATAATTTTGACGTGGAATTTGCAGCAGAGGAGATTGAAAGTCTGATCAGGGTACAACCCACACTAACAATTGCAGAGTTGAAGGATTGGTGGTTTCAAAAATTTGGCGACATGCTTGAAACTTCAGAAATGCAAGAAGCAAAACAAGAAGTGATCAAAAAAGTCTTTGGAGTTTGGGATCGGAGTTTCAGAGTATTACCCAAATTAATGGCTGCGTTTCACTTATCTAATGGGCTACTTGTGGACTGGCAATACGATATTTTTCCAAATCCTGAATTTGCATCCTTTCGTGGTGTGTTTTGGGCGTTTCCACAGTCCATTGAAGGTTTTCGACACTGTAGACCTCTAATCATAGTGGACACTAAAGACTTGAATGGTAAGTACCCTATGAAGTTGATGATTGCCTCAGGAATGGAAGCTGATGATTGCTATTTCCCGCTTGCATTTGCGGTTACCAAAGAAGTGTCCACTGATAGTTGGCGTTGGTTTCTCAATGGAATCAGAGAGAAGGTCACACAAAGGAAAGACCTTTGTCTCATCTCCAGTCCCAACCCGGACATAGTCGCTGTTGTAAACGAGCCAGGGTCTCTATGGCAAGAACCCTGGGCTTATCACAGGTTTTGTCTGGATTATTTCTGCTCCCGATTCCATGATTTTTTTCAAGATGACTACCTAAAGAGCCTTGTGGAAGAGGCTGGATCCACGAATCAGAAGGAAGAATTGGACTCCTACATGATGGAAATTGAAAAGAAGAACTCAGAAGCTCGCAAATGGTTAGACCAATTCCCTCAAAGTCAGTGGGCTCTGGCTCATGACAGTGGGAGAAGATACAGAGTCATGACGATCGAGACAGAAAATGTGTTTGCAATTTGCGAAAGCTTTCAGTCTCTTGGTCTGCCAGTGACAGCAACCGTACTGCTTCTGTTTGATGAGATGAGATTGCTTTTCAAGACGGGTCTTTGTGATAGCAGTGGTAGGGTTAACCGCGGAGATATGTACACCAAACCCGTCATGGACAAGCTCGAAGAGTTAATGACAGATTCCATCACTCACGTTATAATGCCGTTAGAGAAAGGTGCTTTTCAGGTGACAGAGCCACTTCAGAATGATGAATGGATCGTTCGGCTGAATGAATGCACCTGCACGTGTGGGAAGTTTCAATCAAGTAAGTTTCCGTGTCTGCACGCTCTAGCAGTCTGCGAGAAGCTGAAAATCAACCCTTTGCAGTATGTAGACAACTGTTACACTCTTGACCGATTATACAAAACTTATGCTGCCACATTCTCTCCTGTTCCGGAAGTATCAGCTTGGTCAGAAGCTTCTGGAGTTCCAACATTGTTTCCACCTGTCATTCTGCCGCCACCTAACAATACAGGTAAGTCCTCCTCATACTAGGAAGACGAAAATCTGAACCATTTAGATGGATTTGGTACCAAACTGAGTCAATCCTAAAGAGGTTTTTGCATGGATTTTGCTAACTGATGGGTGATTATGTAGTATCTTTTGAATTTGGGGCCTTTCGGTAAGTATGATTAAACCGGTTTTGGTTATACATCGTAGTGTCTTAACAAAGACATTTGTGTTGCTGCTTTTGTTTGTGAAATCAACGAGAGTTTTTGCATTTTACTGTGTGCCCTGAGCTAACAGTCGAATCATTCTGAAATTGATTTGAAAGTCTTAATAAACACAGAATCATGAATGAAAACTGAACTAAAATCGGTATTAACTTTACTCGTTGCATTGTATTGTTTCTAATTTCAGTATTTAACTTAGAATTTACCAAAGCAAGGATAAATTCAATACAAAAGATAGCTTTAGTCAAGACTAGAATTCAGAACAAACTCAATACTTATTAAACGAAGATTCCTTAGATTCATAAAACTGAAGAATTATAGTGTCCTTATATTTTGATATATCTTCCTTTATGTTTTGATGATGTTTCTGATGCCATTTATTTATCTGTGTTTGTTTGATCTAGTAAATGACAAAACCAAGGAGCCTCCTAGTGATGAAGAGTTGCGAAATGCAGTTGTTGATATCTTGAAAGTGGTGGACCTTAAAACGGTTAGGATTCAAACCACAAGAAATTTATGTGCCTCAGAAGATATAATCGATATCTAAGTTTAACTATAGCTTTGTTATTTCCTGACAGACGGCGTTCGCTGACATCCTCAAGCGACTAGGTATGAGTTAAGATCAGATCGTTTTGTTTTCTTCACTGATGATGGATGTTGTCTCTGTAACTTGTGTTGTGTTATTACAGCTGAGAAGTTCGAAATCGACCTTACCCCACAAAAGTTATCTATAAAGGAGATGATCCAAAATGAGCTCCAAACCAAGCAGATGAGGAGTGGAGTAAGTAAGTAAGAAGAGATATAGGAACTACCATGAGTTCCTTAGGAATCATTCATGCCAACTTTCGATTTTTGGTTCTTTTTTCTTCTTTGTTCTAGTAAGAAGAGCTGAAAGTTAGAGAACTAGAGTTAGTAGGAATCAAAAGCAGATCATGTTTAACTGCGTTGGTGCTTTTGTGTGTGAAAATTCCATAATGGTTCTTTTGAATTTAGGAGTCAGCCATTAGTAATGGCTCATTACCTAATCTTTCAGTTCTCTGAACCATTCAAAAGAGGACAACTATGGGAACCATCTATTGCATACAAATTTTATCCCACGGCAAAGGAAGGAACTGGTTCACAATAGCCATGTCATTAACAATAAATTTATTAATTGGCTAAATAAATGCTAAACCGAACCGGAATAGTATTTGAATCAGTTAGATTTCTTGAAATCATTTTTTTAATCATTTGGTTTAGAATTCGGTTCAAGTCTGATGACTTGGGACTTCTTATTTAGACCCAAAGTGCGAGAGTGGTCGCGTCTACTCGTCCTCCCCTGTGATAAAATACTAAATGCTGCGATTTTTACTTCCATTTCGAAAATTTGAAGCTTTCCTTGTGACATCAAAGTCGAAATCTCCGGTTTTATTTCTTCTTCAGGTATTTACTTTTTTTTTTAAAAGAGCGAAATTGAAGTTTTGCATCTCTTAGGGTTCCTTACACTTATAGAATCAGAGACAAAGGGTTTGCATCCCCAAAGTTTACATTTTTTTTACTTTGAATTCCTTGCAGGTTTGTTGTCCTCATGGCTGAAGTAGATGTTCCAGTGTACTGTTTCTGGAACGGTTGCATCAAGGACAGCTCTAGTGGCATATACTATGATGGATCCGATCTTGAAAAAATCACTGTTAAGCGAAAGACTAAGTTTAACGAATTGCTGGATCGTCTGTATCAAGTTACTGGGTTAGATAGAAGTAGGTCAAGGTTTGATGTCATCGGTAGATATCCTTTAACTGTTCAACAGTTTAGGGTTAAGTATGTACGTCTTCCCGTGGTGGACGACACTAGTTTGGAGACTATGCTTGAGGTTACAGCCAAAGATCCTTGTTTTCAAAGTATTAACCTGTTTTTGGAAGTGATATCGACATCGGATGGAGTTATTGTTCCTGCTGCTTGTTCTTCCAAAAGACAAAAGACTGATGGTAGTGATATACATGTTAAGTTAGAGAGGGCGATGGATAGAAACTTAGAATCAGATAAGGTGGTGCACGTTGTTGATTTTGATAGGAGATAGCATCACTTCCGGTTCTGGTGTTTCAAAACCGTGTATGTCTAGTTTGTGGGTTGACGATCATGACTTACGAGTTGGATTGTGCTTCAAAGATGGTGACGATCTCAAGAAGGCAGTGGACTGGTGTTCTCTAAAAGGGCAGCAAAAGTGTATAATACGAGAGACTGCAAAAGATGAGTATATCTTTGAGTGCATCAGATGGAAATGCAAGTGGTCACTTGGAGCCGCTAGAATGGAAAAACATGGACTTGTCGAAATAATCAAGTACACTGGTCCACATACTTGTCAACCCATTGATCCAGAAGTTGAAGAAGTGGTGGAAAGAGAAAATTGGCTATGAGCTTGAAACTTCAGATGTGCGAGCTGCAAAAGAGAAAGCTATCAAAAGAGTTTTTGGAGATTGGGATCAAAGTTTTGAAGATCTTCCCAAGTTAATGTCTGCCTTTCATTCATCTAATGGACTGCTCGTGGATTGGAAATACGATCTTTATCCTAATCCGCAGTTTGCATCCTTCTGTGGTGTGTTTTGGTCCTTTCAACAGTCTATAAAAGGGTTTCAACACTGTAGACCTCTGATCGTAGTAGACACCAAAATCTTGAACGGTGAGTACCAATTGAACTTGATGATTGCCTCGGGGGTTGATGCAGCCAACAAATTTTTTCCGCTTGCCTTTGCGGTGGTTACTAAAGAAGTTTCTACTGATATTTGGCGTTGGTTTCTCACTGGAATCAGAGAGAAGGTTACACAAAGGAAAGGTCTTTGCCTCATCTCCAGTCCTAACCCCGAAATACTTGCTGTTATAAACGAACCAGGGTCTCTGTGGCAAGAACCTTGGGCGTATCACAGATTCTGTCTGAATCATTTTTGCTCCCAATTCTCTCTTGTTTTTCCAAGCTTACACCTGATGATGCTCATGAGGCAGGCTGGATCCACGAGTCAGAAGGAACAGTTTGTTTCCTACATGAAGAAAATCGAACAGGACAACCCTGAGGCTCGTAAATGGTTAGACCAATTCCCTCAAAATCTGTGGGCTCTGGTTCATGACAGTGGTCGGAGATATGGAATCATGGAGATAAATACAAAAGCTTTGTTTGCAGTTTGTAAAGCATTTGAGCTGGCTGATCATGTAGTGACAGGTTCGGTGCTGCTTCTATTTGATGAGCTGAGATCCTTTTTTGACAAGTCTTTTAATTGTAGCCGTAGTTCTCTTAACTGCGGCGATGTGTACACCGAACCTGTCATGGATAAGCTTGAAGAATTCAGGACGTTTTTCGTTACTTACAATTACATTGTAATGCCGGTAGACAATAATGCGTTTCAGGTCACAACACCGTTACAAAAGGATGAATGGATTGTTCAACTGAGCAACTGCACCTGCTCGTGTGGCGAGTTTCAACGTTGCAAGTTCCCTTGTTTACATGCTCTAGCCGTCTGCAAGAAGCTGAAGTTCAACCCTTTGCAGTATGTGGATGACTGCTACACTCTTCAACAGTTAAACAGAACTTACGCTGCCAATTTTTCTGATGTTCCGGAAATATTAGCGTGGCCAGAAGCTTCTGGAGTTCCGAGATTGCTTCCTCCTTTCATTCCACCGTCACCGCCGCCATCACCACCATACAAATAAGGTAGTAAGAAGAAGAGCTGGAAGATGGATTTTGACATTTGAGTCGAACCGAGGCAGGCATTTTGGTGAATTATATCAACTGATTACTGATTAGTTATTATGAGAAGTAGTGTTTGCCCATTTGCTGCTTCTGTAAGTGAAACTTTTTTCCGGTTTGTTCAGTAGAACTTTTGGTGATCCCCTGAACCGATATGAAAACCATGCTGAACCGGATCTGAAACTTAATCCCATCATCTCGTTTTCAAGAAATACTAAAATCACTGGGAAAAATGAAAGTTAAATTTAGGCGGGAATGGGAATATTTTGGTAATGTTTTAGAACGGACTCAAAAATATAAACGGGCTTTCTTCTTACGGCCCAATTGTATTTTGAAAAGCTACAATTAATATGAAGCGGTAGTTCAGTACAGTTGTCTTCTTCATCGGTGACCCAATTTCTGAAAGATCCAAGCTTTTCTGAAATGTGAAATTACTTCCACTTCTGAAAGATTCAAGCTTTTCTCTGCGACACCCGATTCGTAAATTCCCGTTTTTTTCTTTTTCAGGTCCTTAATTTTTTACAAGTCTTTGTTTTTAAGTTTAGGGTTTATGTTTTTTTTTGAATGGGTTTATCTGCTTCTGTAGCTAAAAAAGCTTTCTCTTTTTAGAGCTGGACAGTATCGTTGATATGGAGTTTTCTAGTCTTAGCTTGAGTATCACTGTAACTGTTTAGGGTTTATGTTTTCTCTTAAATGGGTTTATCTGCTTCTATCCCTAAAAAGCTTTAGCCTTTCCCTTTAGTTAGATATGGGTTTATCCAGGTTATGAGTTTATGCCAAAAAAGTTTACATTTTTATTTGATTTTTACTGCAGGCTTGTTGTGCTTATGGCGATGTAAACATTCAGAGAAAAGGTTATGGTTTTGTGTCACTTGAATGGTTCTATTGAGTATGGTCCTGATGGAGTATGCTATGGAGGATCCATTCTTAAAAAGATCACAGTTATGCGAAAGACTGCGTTAAGCACTTTGTTGGGTAGGCTTTATCAAATTTTTGGATTAGATAAGCAGAAATCAGTGTTCAAAATCTTTGGTAGGTACCCTGTAGTTGTTTCACCGGATGTGTATACCTATGCACATCTTCCTTTGGTGAAGGACACTAATTTGGAGATTATGCTTGAGGTTCTAACCAATCATCCTTCTGTACAAATTGTGGAATTCTATTTGGAAGCTAAACCAACTTCTGATGATGTTAAGGATCCTGCTCTTTGTTCATCGCCATTGGAAAATCCTGCTAGTTCTTCGAAAAGACAGAGGACACAACAAGAAATGGCGGATAAAACTTTAGGCTCAGATGGCTGCTTGGTTAAAGTTTTCAATTCTGGTGTTTTAAAACCGTGTCTTCTGCCTAGATTGTGGATTGATGACGATCATGACTTGCATTTAGGATTGTGTTTCAAAGATAGAGATGAGCTGAAGAAGGCAGTGGACTGGTGGTCCATTAAAAGGCGGCGAAGGTGTATAGTAAGAGAGACCGAGAAGGACATGTATACATTTGAGTGCGTCAGATGGAAATGCAAGTGGTCTTTACAGGCAGCTAGAATGGAAAAACACGGGCTTGTTGAGATAACTAGAAATACTGCCCCACATACTTGTAGTCCTGAAGATTTTGAAGCTGAGTTTGTAGAAGATGAGATTGAACGTATGGTAAAGGTACATCCTACGCTCTCAATTGCAGAGTTGTAGAACTGGTGGAAAGAGAAAAATGGCTATAAGCTTGAAACCGCAGAGATAAAGGACGCAAAAAAGAAAGCTATCAAAAGTGTCTTTGGAGATGAAGATCAGAGTTTCAGAGCCATGCCGAATTTAATGTCTGTGTTACACTCTTCTAATGGGCTGTGTGTGGACTGGCAATATGATCGTTTTCCTAACCCTGAATTTGCATCTTTCCGTGGCGTGTTTTGGGCGTTTTCACAGTCCATTAAAGGGTTTCAACATTGTAGACCTCTGATCGTAGTGGATTCGAAAGACTTGAACGGGAAGTATCCTATGAAATTAATGATTGCCTCGGGGGTTGATGCAGCCAACAATTTTTTTCCTCTTGCATTTGCGGTTACTAAAGAACTGTCCATTGATATTTGGCGTTGGTTTCTCACTGGAATCAGAGAGAAGGTTACACAAAGGAAAGGCCTTTGCCTCATCTCCAGTCCCCACCCTGACATACTTGCTGTTATTAACGAACCAGGGTCTTTGTGGCAAGAACCCTGGGCTTATCACAAATTCTGTCTGGAATATTTTAGCACCCAATTCTCTATCATTTTTCCAGATGACCCGTGCCTGTGGAATTTTGTGTATTCTGCTGGACCCACTTATCAGAAGGATGTTTTTGATTCCTACATGGAAGACATTGAAAAGAAGAACCCAGAAGCTCGGAGATGGTTAGACCAAAGCCCTCCACATCAGTGGGCTCTTGCTTACGACAGTGGTCTGAGATACGGAATCAAGGAGATAGATCCAAATATTATATTTACAGTTTGTCAAGATTTTCAGAATTATACAACAGGGGATGTGATGCTTATGTTTGATGAGTTGAGAACCACATTCGATACATCTCTTAGCTTTAGCCATGGCTCTCTTAACCGCGGTGATGTGTACACAGAACATGTCATGGACAAGTTTGAAAAGTTCATGACAGATTCGATCACTTATGTTATAACGCCGTTAGAGAGAGATTCATTTCAGGTCGTCTCAGACTCCTTAGAAAAGGAGGAATGGATTGTTCAGTTGAGTGACTCAACTTGCACATGCGGGGAGTTCCAATCGGAAAAGTTCCCATGTCCGCACGCTCTAGCGGTCTGTGAGAAGCTAAAAATTAACCCTTTGCAGTATGTAGACGACTGTTACTCTGTTGAACGGTATCACAAAACTTACGCCGCTGCATTTTATCCTGTTCCGAAAGTTTCAGCCTGGCCGGAAGCTTGGGGAGTTCCAACATTGTTTCCTCCTAGTCCGCCTAACTCATCAGGTAAGGCCTAACACATGACTAGTAAAGAAGAAGAGCTGGAAGATAGATGCATTTTGGTGGATTAGTAGTATCTTTTGACTTTCGGAAAGTAAGATAAATCCGGTTCCGGTTAATATAACGGAGACATGATAGAAGAAATGTTGTTGCTTTTTTTCGTATATGAAAACTAATCCGGTTTGTTCTTGAGAACTTTTGGTGATCCCCTGAACCAATATGAAAAACCAAGCTAAACCGAATCGGAAACTTCTTCTGCTTGCTTCTTTACGATCTCTTTGCCAAACTTATTATTATATTCCTCTTGCTCTCGCATCCATTCTTAACAAAGTTTTGTAGAAAATATATCCTGTAGAAACGTATCGCGCGTATCCAAAGTTCTTTTCTAAGTTTAACGCATCTATTGATTTTTTTCATACACAAGAGAAGTATCATTGGCTGAGAGTTACTTCTAAGTTTATATTATCAAAAAACTTAAACTAATTTAAGTTTAAGAATAGGCTCATTGCATGTTAAAAGTACCCGAGATACTATAAACTTCATTGCATGATAATATAAACTTACCCGAGATACTTCTAAGTTTAAGACAAGAGAAGTATAAAAATCATTAAAGTTAAATTTAAGCGGGGGGAAATATATATGTTTTGCTAGACTCAAAACATTAATGGGCTTTCTTCTTTTGGCCCAATAGCACTTTTATTTTTGTTTTTTACTGTAAATGCAAGTTTCGAAAAGCTGTGAAGCACCGGCGACAAGTGGCAACTACATCACCGGAGAAATCATTAGCGGGCGGCGAAATTAGTTACATTTCTGAGGTTCCAAACTTCGCTTCGACACACGATTTGAATTTCTCCGGTTTTCAGGTTTGTGTTAGATCTTTACAAGTCTTAGTTTTTGAGTATCACTGTTTAAGGTTTATGTTTTCTACTAATTGGGTTTATCTGCTTCTGTCGCCATAAAGCTTTAGCCTTTAGTTTTTAGCTTTTAAGTATGTCAGGAGTTTTAGGCCCCAAAAAGTTTAAATTTTTTAACCCTAGATTCAATGCAGGATTGTATTGCTCATGGCGATGGAAACCTTGAGGGAAAAGGTTATGGTTTTGTGTTACTGGAATGGTTCTGTCAAGTATGGTCCTGACGGCGTATTCTATGAAGGAATGCCTCGTAAGAAGATCAGAGTTAGGCAAAAGACTGCGTTAACTACATTGTTGAATGGGCTTTATCCAATTTTTGGATTAGATAAGCAGAAATCAGAGTTCAAAATCTTCGGTAGGTACCCTGTAGCTGCTTCACCGGATCTGTTTATGTATGCACACTTTCCTGTGGTGAACGACACTAGCTTGGAGACGATGCTTGAGCTTCCAAGCAATCATCCTTCTATTAAAGATGTGGAGTTGTATTTGGAAGTTAAATCGACATCTAATGGAGTTATTGATCCTGCTTCTTGCTCATCACTATTTGAAAACCCCGGTAATTCCTCAAAAAGACAGAGGACCCAACAACCACCAGAAGCTATTACTTATGTGTCACATCCATCTGTTAAATTAGAGAGGGATGTAGGCTTAGAGGTTCAGGGAGTGGATTACATTAATGGGTGGATTGAAGACGAGGCAGGTGCTGAGATTGGAAACGGTAGCACTCATGGAGGTGGAGATGGAGAAATGACAGATAAAAACATGGGTTCGGATGAAGTAGAGGAGCAGGTGGTTAATTTGACAGTGGATAACGACAGTGCACACAAGGGATTGAATGTGCCAGACTTAGAGGCATCTGCGAGTGCATGCTTATTAGATAGGGTCAATTCAAGTGCTTTAAAGCCGCAGATTCTATCCAGTTTGTGGGTTGATGAACATGAGTTGCGCGTGGGGTTGTGTTTTAAAGATATATATGAGCTGAAGAAAGTAGTGGACTGGTGCTCCATTAGAGGGCAGCAAAGGTGTGTAGTAAAAGAGATTAAGAATGACGAGTATATGTTTGAGTGCATCAGATGGAAATGCAATTGGTCGCTTCAGGCAGCTAGAATGGAAGATCACGGACTTGTTGAGATAACCAAGTGTAGTGGTCCACATACTTGTTGTTCTTTTGAGCCAGATAGTTTCGAGTTGGAATTTGCAGCAGAAGAGATTGAAAGTCTGATCAGGGTACAACCCACACTAACAATTGCAGAGTTGAAAGATTGGTGGTTTGAAAAATTTGGCTACAAGCTTGAAACTTCAGTGATGAAGGCAGCAAAACTGGAAGCGATAAAAAAAATATATGGAGATTGGGATCAAAGTTTCAGATTGATGACCAAATTAATGGCTGCGTTTCAAACATCTAATGGGCTACTAGTGGACTGGCAATACGATCTTTTTCCAAATCCTGAATTTGCACTCTTTCGTGGCGTGTTTTGGGCGTTTCCACAGTCCATTGAAGGGTTTCACCACTGTAAACCTGTGATCATAGTGGACACCAAAGACTTGAACGGTAAGTACCCTATGACATTGATGATTGCCCAGGGACTCGATGCTGGTGATTATTATTTCCCGCTTGCATTTGCGGTTACCAAAGAAGTGTCCACTGATAGTTGGCGTTGGTTTCTCACTGGAATCAGAGAGAAGGTCACACAAAGGAAAGACCTTTGTCTCATCTCCAGTCCCAACCCGGACATAGTCACTGTTGTAAACGAGCCAGGGTCTCTATGGCAAGAACCCTGGGCTTATCACAGGTTTTGTCTGGATTATCTGTGCTCCCAATTCCACGATGAATTTAAAGATGACTACCTTACGAACCTTTTGAAGCAGGCTGGAAACACGAGTCAGATTGAAAAATTTGATTCCTACATGAAGGACATCGAAAAGAAGAACTTAGCAGCTGGGAAATGGTTAGACCAATTTACTCAAAGTCAGTGGGCTCAGGCTCATGATAGTGGTCGGAGATACGGAATCATGATGGTAGAAACAGAACCTTTATTTGCAGTTTGTGAAAGCGTTCTGTGTCTTGGTCTGCCAGTGACAGCGACTGCACTGCTTCTGTTTGATGAGATGAGAACATTTTTTAAAGAGGGTCGTTGTGATAGCAGTGGGGTTAATTGCGGTGATGTTTACAACAAACTTGTCACGGACAAGCTTGAAGAGTTTAGGACAGCTTCTGTTACTTATGTTGTAATGCCGTTAGACAAAGGTGCGTTTCAGGTTACAGAGCCGTTAAAGAAGGATAGATGGATCGTCAGGCTGACTGAAAGCACGTGCACGTGTGGGGAGTTCCAAATTTGCAAGTTCCCATGTCTGCACGCTCTAGCAGTCTGTGAGAAGCTGACAATCAACCCTTTGCAGTATGTAGATGACTGTAACACTCTTGATCGATTTCACAAAACTTATGGAGCCACGTTTTATCCTGTTCCGGACGTATCAGCTTGGCCGGAAGCTTCTGGAGTTCCAACATTGTTCCCTCCACCTCCAGTCATTCTGCCACCACCGCCTCCATCTATCGTATCAGGTAAGCCCCAACACAAAACTACTACTTGCACTAGTAAGAAGAAGAGCTGAAAGTAGGATTAAACTGGTTTGGGTTATGTATATCGCAATGTCGTAACAAAGACATGTCTAGGTGCTTTTGTTTGTGAAAAAAGTAAAACAATGCTGTGTAAGAGTTACGCATTTTGGTGAGAACAGTCAATTGATCAGGACAAAATCAACAAGTTTGTGAATACATCTGACAAACCAAAACTCTGAAGTAAAACCCGGTATTACATAGCATTACTAGGTGGTAGGTGCATTGTAATATCATTTGTTTCTAATCACAAAAGAATCATAGTAATTTAGTAAAACAAGGATACATTGGATAGAAAGATACTTTAGTCAAAACTAAGTTACAGAATAATATGAATTCTTTTATTAAACGTGTGATTCCAAGCAGCCATAAACGAGATAAACATGTATTTCCACCAAAGAAAGTTTCATAAAAAGAGGTCATCAAGAAAACGGAGAAGAGTTATACAAGTCCAATGATACGTTCACGAGGCTCTGATAAGGTGCACCGGGTCTACATTAGGAGGAAGAAACAGAGGATTGGTACCATGGATGGGGATCACACGTATGGAGACTAATTCTTATATGATGATGGCTTGGCACGTGAGAAAGTAGTCATGGGTTTTGGTGTGTGAGTTAGATCATTGTGTTATAAATAAAGAAGGAATATGTTAAGGGGGAGTAGGTTGAGTCAAGTGAGGAAGCAGCCGCTCTTGTAATCTGAGAGTTTTTGAGAGCTTTTGAACATTGTTGAGCTTGTATTTACATGTTATTGGAGTTTTCCTAAGGTTAAGCTTTTATTCAGAGAGTTCACTAGTTAGAACTTAGAAGCTTAATCAGGCTCTAGCTAGAAGATATTTGTAAGGTGAATAGGAAGATCAACAAATATTTGTAAGAAACTTGTTTACAGTTCTTAGTATAAAATACTCACTCTCATTGTTTAGAGAGCTTTATGCAGATTGTGCTGTACAAACTTCTCCTGCGTGAGATTTGAGGGTAGTGAGCTTGAAAAGATGATGTTGTAGCCTCTGCTTCGTAGGATCCAATCTGTGATAAGAAATAGAGAGTTTTCTTATCATCCAAAGGCGGCATCCTATCAGAGAAAGAGGACTGAGGTGTTGATTGGTTCTCCCGCTACTTCCCACAAATGCAATGTTTGCGGGTGGTAGTGGTTGCTAGCGATTGGAACCAATCACACAAACCGTTCCCAATCGCTGCTAATCGTTCCTAACCGATCCAAACCACTGAATTCCAAAAGCTGCTTCCCGCAAGCGTTTGCGTTTGCGGGCGATTGCGGTTGGAATTTTTTTTTTTTTTTTTTTTTTTTTGTAAAAAACTTAAAAGACATCAATGATAATGAAATTTTTTTTTGTTATATTTTCTATCTAACCATTTTACTCATTAAGGATGGGAGAAAATGAAGTACAGATACGATTGCAGAGATTATAAAATAAACAATTAGAAGAAAATAATATTCCAATTAACAATAAACCGGAGAACTTGATGTAAATTTAATGGCACATCACACATAAGTTAAAAAAATCTAAATAAAAATAATATTTCATTAGAAATTTAAGAAAGTAAGATTATTTGTGAAAATATTAAAACTAATCACCAGTGACTCTTCTCAACTCTCACTTGACCATTCCTACCGATGCAACTACTGACCCACGATCTAAGAGAAAAGAGAAAAGATCTACGATCTAAAGTATATGTTTTGTCATTTATCAAATTACTTGCTTAAATTTTTGGTGAAAAGCCAAATGCATAAAGGAATAAGTATTTCAATATGAACTTTTTTTATGAATAATTATTATTTTAATAAATTTTAATTATAAATCAAGATTAATAAAATTTTGGTGTTTTTAAACATTTATATATTAGATATCAGATTTATTATGTTCCAACCGCTATTGCACCCGCTGGTCAACCAGTCGTAAACCTCCCGCAAACGTACCAATTTTAAACCGCTAAACCAGTCGTTCAAAACGCTTAATAACGCTTGAAACCGCAATCGCCTGCTTCCGCAATCTCCCGTAACCGCAACCGCAATGACAGCGTTTGAACCAGTCAGGCCATGAGAAGGAGCAACTAAAATCAAAAGAGACAATCCTGATTTTAGGCGGGAATGGGATTGGGGTGGCTAGTTTTAGGACGGACTCAATCACTAACGGGCTTTTCTTCTTTCGGCCCAATTGTATTTGTTTTTTTCCCTGACATCGTACTGCATTTTATCCTGTTCCGAAAGTTTCAGCTTGGCCGGAAGCTTCCGGAGTGCCGTTTAATAATATAATTGAGACATGATAGATATATGTTGCTGCTTTGTTTTGAACATGAAAATTAATCCGGTTTGTTCATGAGAACCAAGCTTCATTACGATCTCGAGTTTTGCTAGTTTTAGAACGGACTCAAACATTAACGGGCTTTCTTATTTTGGCCCAATACCACTTTTTATTTCTGTATTTTTTGGTCTTTTCGAAAAGCTGTGACACAGACCGACTGTAAGTATGACTGACTTCATGAGTTCTCTTCTCTGGCACATTAGTACTACTGTACTGTACTAGTAGTAGTCATATTCACCGGTGACAAGTGGCGACAACATCAGCGGAGAAATCATTAGCGAGAGGCGGCGAAATTCCAAACTTCTCTGCGACTCACAATTTGTAATTCTCCGAATCTCAGGTATGTAGATCTTTTACAAGCCTTAGTTTTCGAGTATCATCACTGTTTAGGGTTTAGGTTTTTAAATGGGTTTTATCTGCTTCTGTCACCATAAAGCTTTAGCCTTTTTATCTTTAGATATGGAGTTTTCTATTTCGGCCAAAATAAAAGTTTACATCTTTACCATAAAAATTCAATACAGGATTGTTGTGTTGTGCTCATTCATGGCCATGGAAACCTTGAGAGAAAAGGTTATGGTGTGGTGTTACTGGAATGGTTCTATCAAGTATGCTCCTGATGGCGTATTCTTTGAAGGATCCACTCCTAAGAAGATCAAAGTTAGGCGAAAGACTGCGTTAACTACATTGTTGAATGGGCTTTATCCAATTTTTGGATTAGATAAGCAGAAATCAGAGTTCAAAATCTTCGGTAGGTACCCTGTAGCTGCTTCACCGGATCTGTTTACGTATCTTCTTCTTCCTGTGGTGAACGACTCTAGTTTGGATTCTATGCTTGATGTTCCAACCAATCATCCTTCTATTAAAATTGTGAAGTTGTATTTGGAAGTGAGATCCACATCTGATGATGCTGCTTGTTCATCTCTACTGGATAATCCCGCTAGTTCCTCGAAAAGACAGAGGATCCAACAACTCCCTGAAGCCACTGGTTATGTTTCACTTCCATCTGTTAAAGTAGAGGGGTATAATGGGATAGAGGTTCAGGGACTGGATAACAGCAACGGGTGGATTGAAGATGAGGAGAATTCTGACTTTGGAAACGGTAGCACTCATGGAGGTGGAGACGGAGACATGACGGATAAAAACTCGGGTTCAGATGATGTGGTTAATTTGACAGCGAGTATTGACAATGCACACAATGATTTGAATGTGCCAGGCTTAGAGCCATCGACAAATCCATGCTTAGGTGTCGTCGATTCGAGTGCTTCAAAACCGTTGTCATTGTCCAGTTTGTGGGTCGATGATCATGAATTGCGTGTGGGATTGTGTTTTAAAGATAGGGATGAGCTGAAGAAGGTGGTGGACTGGTGTTCCATTAGAGGGCAGCAAAAGTGTGTAGTAAAAGAGATTAAGAAGGATGAGTATATGTTCAAATGCATCAGATGGAAATGCAATTGGTCTCTTGGTGCAGCTAGAATAGAAGAACATGGACTTGTTGAGATAACAAAGTGTAGTGGTCCACATACTTGCTGTTATATTAAGCCAGAGAGTTTCAACTTGGAATTTGCAGTAGAAGAGATTGAAAGTCTGATCAGGGTACAACCCACACTAACAATTGCAGAGTTGAAAAATTGGTGGTTTGACAAATTTGGCGACATGCTTAAAACTTCAGAGCTGCGGGCAGCAAAACAGGAAGTAATCAAAAAGGTATTTGGAGACTGGGATCAGAGTTTCAGAGTATTACCCAAATTAATGGCTGCGTTTCACTCATCTAATGGGCTACTTGTTGACTGGCAATACGAACTTTTTCCTAATCCTGAATTTGCATCCTTCAGTGGCGTGTTTTGGGCGTTTCCACAGTCCATTGAAGGGTTTCGACACTGTAGACCTCTGATCATAGTGGATTCCAAAGACTTGAATGGTACGTATCCTATGAAGTTGATGATTGCCTCAGGACTCGACGCTGATGATTGCTTTTTCCCGCTTGCATTTGCGCTTACCAAAGAAGTATGCACTGATACTTGGCGTTGGTTTCTCGCTGGAATCCGAGAGAAGGTAACACAAAGGAAAGGCCTTTGCCTCATCTCCAGTCCCCACCCGGGCATAGTTGCTGTTATTAACGAACCAGGGTCACTGTGGCAAGAACCGTGGGCTTATCACAGGTTCTGTCTGGATCGGTTTTGCTTACAATTCCATGATATTTTTCGAGACTACAACCTGGACGATCTTGTGAAGCAAGCTGGATCTACAAGTCAGAAGGAAGAATTTGATTCCTACATGAAGGAAATTGAAAAGAAGAACTCAGAAGCTCGCAAATGGTTAGACCAATTCCCTCAAGATCAGTGGGCTCTGGCTCATGACGGTGGTAGGAGATACGGTGTCATGACGGTAGAAACAGAAGACTTGTTTGCAATTTGTGAAAACTTTGACTCTCTTGGTCTGTCTGTGACAGCGAACGCACTGCTTCTGTTTGATGAGATGAGATTAGTTTTTCACACGGGACTTTGTGATAGCAGTGGTAGAGTTAACTGCGGTGATGTGTACACTAAACTTGTCATGGACAAGCTTGATGAGTTTAGGACAGGTACTGTTACTTACGTTGTAATGCCTTTACAGAAAGGTGCATTTAAGGTCACAGAGCCGTTACATAAGGATGGATGGATCGTTCTACTGAGCGAATGCACCTGCACGTGTGGAAAGTTTCAATCGAAGAAGTTTCCGTGTCTACACGCTCTAGCAGTCTGTAAGAAGCTCAAAATCAACCCTTTGCAGTATGTAGACGACTGTTACACTCTTGAACGATTATTCAAAACTTACACAGGTACTTTTGCTCCTGTTCCGGATGTATCAGCTTGGCCGGAAGCTTCAGGAATTCCGACATTGTTCCCACCAGTCATGTCTCTGCCACCGCCTCCAACTAGTCCTCGCACTATTCAGAAGAAGAAGAGCTAATCGCTTACCGTTTCTATTGTGCATCTTTGTGACGTTTGGGAAGGAGGACTAAAACCGATCCGTGTTTGTATATTGTAGTATTGTATATGAAACAGATTTAAGCAAGATGATTGTATGATTCAGAAAATCTTGAGATTCAATTTATTATGAAACAAATATTCATTAAAACGATATATATGTTTCCGGGATCTCCTCCATTGACAAAAGCAGAGTGGACCGTTGTTCTTTCACGGTACTGTGTTCCTTTCTCGACCTCTCTGCACCCAGAAATGTTGCAAAGGGATCTGTAACTTGTGTCATTCACAAATGTTGGCTGCAATGGAGCTGACTATTAGGCATCAGATAAAAACTACAGTGAAGCAGTCCCAGCCTCCGAGTGTTAGGCTGCTTCTAGGAGGACGCTCCTTACCGGCCCACTCAGTGTTCTCTTATATCAGCCCTGAAGCTAACTTGCTGTGTAGTTCCAGTTAGATAAGGTTAAAAGATGCACTGATAATAAACACAACTAAAAATAAAGAACATGCATATAAAATGAGTTAACATGAATGTTCCAGAAGTTTAGGGAACATATTTTTCCAAGATTCTGGATTCTTGTTGACCTTAAACAAGGCAACTTGAATATTCTTTTGGTTCTTGGTGGAAGATACCCAATAGATGAATAATTTTTCATTATTTCACACTTTGATTCAAGCAATTCTGTAACACCATCATGGTTGATAACAGAACTATATGGTCCAACGACAGTGAGGATAAGTTACAACATTTGTTTGAAAACACACCTGCAGCTAGAATACACAGGATGCAAAATGAAGAACAATACTATATGACGCCAACGACAGACATTAACAGTAACAATCATAATGATAACAGAACTATATGGTCCAACAAAAATTACCCCCAAGAGTCTTACCGACGCCGATGAGAGAGTTTACGATTAGACCTCTTCCCAACGGTTGATTTCGATGTGGAAGAAGACGAAGCTGTAAGGGACGAGTTTACAATATCCAAATTATCCTCACTGAAGGCCTTGTTCACTGACTCTTGTTTTTCCATGAACCTTTGCCTCTTTTGTAGTCGGTTCTCGGGAGTTTCTTCTTCTCCCCAAGCCAGTTGAGTCAAGTCCTCACAGTCCATAATTATTTGGTCGAGCACTGCCGAACAGCGTGGGAGGAAGCGTTTCCCAAGTTCCACTGATGATAGGAAACAAAACAAGATCAGACAGCAACTGACACAGCCATGTTTAAAAATCATTGAGTATTTGTGATAAGGAGTAGATGAAGTTGGTGAGAATCTATACCGGTTTTAGAAAGTGCTTTTAGTCTACTTTGGTGCTCTTCTAAGATTTTGAAAGGTACTATCTTTACGTCCGGTGATGTCCTCTTTGTACCTGTGAGGCCGTCAGGCTCGAGGCTAGTCCCTATGAACTCACATGTTCCCTTCACTTGTGCGATATCCATTGCAACTTGTGCTTCCGTTGGAAAGAGAAGTTGAGCAAGTGCAACTAAAAATAGGACACAAAGTATAGTTATCATTAGTTTTCACACGAAATTTGATTTAAACACATGAGACATAAGAAAGTAAATAATGAAAAGAAAGATATAAGAATTGAGAGATACCTCTATTTTCAAGATCGAGCAGCCTCGTCTTGAGTTCATCGGCAGCCACAACAAGAGAGGGAGGAACATCTCCAGGAATTGGTTCACGTTTGTCACCTTGCTCTAATATTTCTATGCAAAGTCGGCCTTTGAGAGAATGCTTGTAACGCTCCGGAACATTATTATACTCAACCGCCATAGTTGCTCGTTTAGCGATCAAGAGAGCAGTTCTACCTTCCAAAGTAGTCTCTGATGCACTTGCACCTTTCTCCAGTAGAGATAGTATCAGTTGCGGCTCCTTCCTCATCGCAGCGACATGAAGCACCGTGTATCCCCTCGGATTCCTATGGTTGACATCAGCAATTTTAAGGTCTAGGAGATCAGTTGCGGTCTTGACATCGCAATAAGCAACAGCGAAATGAAGAGCACAGGCATCATCTAAGCTGGTGTGGCCTTCTTTCAAAAGCATCTCGACTAACGCGACATCATCCGAGTCAAGTGCCTTGTGTATATTCCAGACATGTTTCTCTAGTTGAGGCACCTCGTAACCGAGCTCTTTACGGTTGTCAGTTATTTGTTTGACAATCTCTTCAGGCAAAGACTTGTCAAGACTAACTATATCGACATCAGACTTGACAATGATCTCTTTGCATCTATCCAACAGCTTCGTGCATGTTTTACCACATATACTCGCAAGCTTGAGTATAACCAATGCGTCCTCTATAACAACTTTGTCCACAACGTCCAGCAAATGCCTCTGATACAGAGTAACTAGTTCAGGGATCTTGAAGATGAAAGCCAAGTAGAGAACCTCCAACCTGAAATCAACGGCAGGCCGGCAAGCCACGTGGCAGCAACTGTGGTCAGCGCATTCAGAAACTCCCTTTGGAGGTGGCCTCACTCTGCTGCTGTAAACATAAGCAAGAACTGTCACAACCGAATCGAAGCCGACTTCGTAATCCTTAGCAATCTCCTTAAGGTCGAGCTTCACGATGGCTGCGTTGGAATCATTCTCCTTCTTGGCGGCTGCGGCTAAAGCGTTCTTGAAGAAAGGGCTTCTCGCTGAGACAACGCACCGGTGGAAAGAAACTTCCCGGCCGTCAGAGAGAAGAAGCTTAGCGTCGCTGTAGAAATCTTCGGGAGAGTCAAACACGGATTCGAGGCTGTTGGAGAGCAATCGCAGAGCAGAGACATCAGGTCCGGTGAGAAGTTCGGCGGCGGGATAAACGATAGAGGACTCGGTGGGTGCAGGTGCGGCGGCGAAGAAACTAGTACTGCTCGTGATTTCATACGAATCGGCGAAGCCATCAAGAATGGTATCCATCAACTCAAAACAGGTTCTTGAAATTTAACAAATTAATCAAGAAATAGATCTCCTTCCAAATCAAAGAAGAAGAAGACACGATTTGGTTAAGATCGAAGAGCAAAGATAGAAAAAAAAAACCATTGACGTAGCAGAGAGAGAGTAGAAGCTAGAGAGCCAAAGAGACAAAGTCAAGTCAATGAGGATGAGAGTGGTGGTGGTGGTGAGAGAGAGATGAAGAAGAGGAAGAAAGAAGCATCCTCGAACGGTTTCACCAGTACCGGTAAGTTTCCAGGAAAGGAATTGTCTAATATTGGGAAATTAATTTAAACAGTAAAACTAAACCGGTTCGGCTATATCGTGTGTTGCTATATTTGTACAGTTGTATGTGAAATTCAATCCGGTTCAGCGATCGAACCAAACTGGATTTGGAGATGAAATCTTTGATTCATTTTCAAGAAACAAATTACATCTTTACATTTATATTACTTACATATTGATTATTTCCAAGGCCGGTTTACTGATATGGACCAACCAATTCAGTCAAATTTAGTTAGCTTTCAGTTTTTATTTTCTTAAATTAATTAAAGCAATGGAAAAGGAAATTATAAAATCACTTGTACAGTACGTAACTTCTTTTTATGATAGTTAAATCTTGAAGTGTTTTTTTTTTTTTTAAGTTCAACCTTAGGATCATTTTTCAGTTTTTAGTTTATTAGTAAACTTAAATGAATATATTCATTTCATTTATAAACTGTCTAACGTTTCAAGATATCTCATACTAAATTATATCACTTAATTTTACTTATGTACAAAAAAAAACAAAAAAACAAAAATATATAACCTAAAAATTGGTTGTTAAAAACACTTAAACTTGAGATGTCCTAAGCGACGATGAACTACACTTGTCTATGCTTCGGATATGAAGATTTGTTCCATTAAAGTGAACCAAAGATTCGTTACACGATGATAAGATTCAAAAACATGAAAGTAAAGCAAAATAATAATTAAAGTGAAAACAATATAACAATAACGAATAACAAAAGCGTAAGTCGTACGTTGACTTGACTTTCTCAATTTAATTTCATGCCTCTCACATTGTTTGTGACTTGTTCTATTCAGAATCAGAATCAGAGCCGTTGAATTTCCCGTTCATATCAACTCTCTCGAAATCAGAATAGAGAGGAAAATAGAAAATGGTCGAAATAAAGCAAGGGGAGAATTTTGGAGACCTTATTTGTAAATCCTGAGAACTCCCGCTATTCATGTCGTATAAGCATATACGATCCATGTCACCGAGTGTCACGACGTCGCTGGTTAAGAACCCCACGGTTTTGAGCCATACATCTTTAACAATCTCTTTCACGTTTACCCAACAAGTCCCAAAAATGCTCTCCAAAACCCATATCTCATCATAATCCACTCCTTCCTTCTTTATCGAAGTAATGATCCCAAGCTTTCCTTCGTAGCTTGTCAAGTCTAGAGAGTTACCGCTCCTTATACTCTCAGGAACCGGGCAATATGACCATGTTTCGGTTTTGAAACAAAACCGAAACACATTTTTGCGGGTTAACCAATGCAAAAACCCGTAAGAAGATGTCGGTTTAGAGTTCCAATAACTCAACATGTCATCTGCCGGTAGTTCCAAATTCTTCAGTCTCTTCCATGCATACGAATCCGAATCGAAAACTTCACAGACGAAACTGGTATTGATGTTGTTCCTCCTCCTCTCCGCGTAAGGTAAGTCTGAGAGCCTGAGGATCTTATACCGGAAAGGGTTAGACTCAATAACCATTAAACCGAGGGATATGGTGAAATGCCGGGTTTTTGGGTTCGGTAAGATCAGGTGTTGTTTAGTCGTTGGTTTGCAGATGATGTACTCCGGTTGTCCTCCTCTAACCGGACGATCATTAACACAAAGCAAGATCCCATGACTTGCATCACAAGCTTGAATCCTTGCTCTTCCCTGCGGTAGAAAATCGAGCGAGACTTCATGAGTCCCACCAGATTTGTTTCCGAAAGTTTCGGCAAAAGTGGTGTGTATAGTTAGTCCTCTCGAGTACTGGAGGAAGTAACCGGAAATGGAGTTGGTTCTTTGGAGATTGAGTTTGAGAAACCAAGAAGCGGAGGTTCTTTTGTTACACTCTTTGTTTAGGAGTCTGACTTTTTCGACCACCGAATAGCGAGAACGAGAAAGAACCTCGATGAACATGTCTTGGTTCATCTCAAAAGACATTTGTGAGAATGTATGTAGTGAAATAAAAGATGAAGATTTGTTGTTTTTGATCTGTGGCTACTTACGACAACAAATAGCTATATTATATAGGATGATTTTATGTAACCCAATTTTCATTTTGTTTCATGATTTTGGTAATACCGTGCTTTCCATTTTTGTGATATATTTTCTAAACGTAAACCAACAATGAGAAAGAAACCCCCCGCGCCAATTTGTCTTTTTGTTTTTGAATATTTTAAGAATATTATCCAATTTTTATTTGCATATCACAAATTAATTACCACAATTGGAAGATATATGTATTCAATATTACTGGAAAATGAAAAATCGGTAATGTTCACTTCACTGTAGAGTCTGAATCATGTATCCAATATATAAAATACGTAGTTGTCTCATTTTCCTATATATATTTATTTAAAAGAATGAACCAATGATATAAACTAAATTAAAAGTTAAAACTATACTGAACATATAATAAATTACATTATAAAAACATGAAAGTCATATATATCGAACATTTTTTTTTATTGAAAGTTTTTCTTAAAAGACTTGTTTGGTGTTACGCACACACTTTTTAAGAAACACAAATCGCTTACAAAATTATTTTTGATTGTTTGTTGACAACAAAAAGAAGATTATTTATACCCCAAGTTGTGCTTATTGAGTCTTGAGTCTCTAGACTAGTTTGCATTTGTCAGCCAGTGTCTTCTTCGCGTTGGTCCAGATCAACCCTCTCGTAATCAGAACAAAACGGGAAACAAACGTAATAGGCAAATGCCGTGTTTGGATGCACTATATTCAATCTCTTTGTGTTTATGTTGTAGAAGCAAACACGATCCCAGCTCCAAAGCGTTACGACGTCGTTGCTCGGAGTCCAGAGAATGTTATCGCTCACCCCAATGCTTTTAATATCTCTCACTTTTATCCACGACTTTCCAAAACTGCTCTTTAAAACCCATAACCCGTGAACATGTTCTTGATCTTTGTTT
This sequence comes from Camelina sativa, assembly GCF_030686135.1. Lineage (NCBI taxonomy): Eukaryota > Viridiplantae > Streptophyta > Magnoliopsida > Brassicales > Brassicaceae > Camelina > Camelina sativa. The sequence continues at coordinate 34,441,121 of NC_141886.1, forward strand.
GTCCACACACGAATAACACCTAGCTTCCCTTCGTATTTGACCAGTTCTGGGAAAACACCGAAGTTGGGAGTATGCAAGAAAGACCAAGCCTCGGTCTTGAGACAGAACCGGATCACATTGTCGTTCCGCGATCTCCAATGCAAGAATCCAGAAGCTTGTACCGGGTTTGAAAGAATTAAACCGTCTGTTCTTGGTAGACGCAAGTTTTTTAATCTCTTCCACGCAAACGAACCGGAATCGAAAACTTCGCACGCAAAAGTTCTTAGATTCCGATTCGTAACGTACGTCTTCGAAAGCCTAACTATTTTATACCGGAAAGGGTCCAACCCGATTACAGCTATACCCATTAACTTATCACAACTTCGCACTTCTGGACGCGGTATGATCTGATACTGTTTTGTGGTTGGTTTTCAGACTATGTACTCCGGTACTACTCCTCTGTCATTAACACAGAGCAATATCCCATGACTTGCATCACAAGCTTTGATCTTGACGTTGTTTCCCGGTGGCAGGAAATCGATGGAGACTCCGTTGTTTTGTAAATCACTCCTCTCAGGGATAAAACTGGTTCGAAGTTTGTATCCTTGTTCGTAGTATTGTGATTGTAGGAAGTATCCGGAAACTGAATTGGTTCTGTGGAGATTGAGATCGAGAAACCATGACTCGTAGCTTCTCTTGTTGCATTCTTTATTCAGGAGCCTGAATTTTCCCAAATCTGTAGCCAGAAGATAAGAAAGAACCTCTTGGGTCATGTCTTGATTCATCACCAGAGAACTCATGATCCTGTCCAACAAACAAAAGAAAAAAGCTGACCACGATCGATCACTCAATGAGATATATAAAAATCAGGATCGGTAGAGAAGAGCGTTATATAGTGTTTAATTTATCCTTTTCTGTTTAAGGAAAGTACCTATATTGCCTTTTTCTTCTCTAGTCCCAAAACAAACAAAATAACCAAAGATCAAATCATTCACTATAGTAACCTTCAGCCCAAAGTTTCTCTTTTGACTTTTAACCAAATTTACATTACTTTAATTGCTAGATAACATTTTTTTTTTGTTAACCAATTTTTGGAATTTTTTTTTTCTTATATATTAACTACTCCTCATCCTCAAAATATTATACTCCTTCCATTTTCAAATAGTGATTGCTCTAGACTTAATTTTTTGTTTTAATTTAATTGTCATTTTTATTTTTCATTGTCATTTTTAGTAAAACTTATTTTATTTGCCCCTTATTAAATGTATAAAATGTTAAAAAAAACTTTAGAGGTTAAATATTTTCTCCAAAATTATAATCTAATAATAAAAATTATTATTCTATTTGTTTTAACAAGTTATTTTGTTTGAGACATTATTTACTTTCAATATTAACAATTGTTTTGTGTTGACAAAAAAAAAAGAAAATTGTTTTGTAAATCTACATATATCTTTTTAAATACTAATTGTTTTAGAATATTAAAGTATTTGAATGTGTTTGATTTATATTATCATTTTGTATTGTTTGTTTGTTGTATTTGCATCATCATTTTGTGGAATATTTAAGTAGTAATAATTATATTCAAATTGTGAGTAATAAAATTTAGTAATTTATCAACCACATAAATTTAGTTTTACCAAATACGGAACATTAAAACACACATCTTTTTCTTCATAGATTGAGTAATATATTTTTGTTTTTAAAAATTCAAATCACAACATATCCAGAAAAAAACTACATATTTATTTATCATATATATTATAAGATAATTCAAAACAATTTGTAAATAAAATAAAAGAAAGATGATAGGAGAATCATAATTAAAATCTTAATAAAATCTTTCAAATATAGTTATTAAAATAATAATTTGGATTCTTAGATACAAAATCTTACTTTTAAAAGTTCTTATTGGTTTACAAATTTTTAAAAATAATTAATAATTTTCTTCCATAATTAATTTGAAAGAGAAAATATTTTTTTTATAAATTATTAATTATTTAAAAGATTTTATTAGTCTAATATTAAAATTATATTTTTACCCTTACTGAAAAAGTAAATATTTGTCTTAATATCAATGACATGGCGATGTAATTTTTTACACTTTATGATATTATTTTTATATTTGTACTTCCAAATTAATATAGTAGGATATCATTATCTTTCTCTTAGTATTTAGTACCCTTATTAGTTAGTATAATAGTACCTTTAAATTTTGATGTAATTTATTCTAAGAATTAATGGAACAGTTGCATGACCATAAGTTATGATCATCCACGGCTTTAAGTGAGCTGTGAGATATGTGCAGTGCAAACAATGTGAGAGACGGAACATGTTCTTTTATCTTCAAAGTTTCTATCTTCAACTTGAACAAAGAGGATAAAAAAGATAAATATTAATGACTTATGTACGAATACGAACTAGTGATTTCAAATTCAATAGTCATAACTTGTTTTGTTTTGTCTCGTCATATATATATCTGCCAACGAATATAACTGCCTTAAACCTGTATATATATGGAATGTACAAAAATGAAGATTTATCTTTAACTTTGATTCTTACAATTTTTTTTTCCAAATTAAAATAGTCAAGTTTTACATCAGTGATACAAAACTTTGTTTAGATCCTGTTTTGCTTAAAAAAAACAACCCTGACAATTTAGTGAAATCTTGTTGCAAACCAAGCCTGAATGAATGTGCCATCGACATCAGACATTGTGCTTAGTCTATTGTGGACATTTTTATCAATCAACTTCACCAGCTTTTCCACCGGTGATGGTGGTTCTCCATGGCGTCTGTCATTTCTCTCCCTCCAAATGGAGTGGATAACATGTTGAAAAGTGTAGTTGAGCAAAAACCAGTGAGTCTTGTCCAAATCGTTTCCTGTGAGTAGGTGTATCACTTGCGTCCAGTCCGTGGTGTACTTGTGCTGAAGAAGTCGGATAACCAGCGACTCCCAAACCTGCCGCGAGTATGGACAGTCGAAGAACAAATGCGCTCTTGTCTCCGTTGGATTATTGCAGAAAATGCATCATGTATTTGCAGTGGTGTTCCATGTTGCCATCCTTTCTTCTGTTGCGAGTCTGTTTTTCACCATCAGCCATATGAGGAACGCATACCGTGGAGTTGCTTGAGGGAACCAGATCACTCTAGCTTCTGCCATAATTGGGTGCACACTATGGATGTGGAACCATGTGTCCTTTGACACGAACTTCTTGTGATATGTATTACTTTTGCATTTCCACAAAGAAATATCCTGTCGATCATGAACACGAGCCAGTTGTTTCTTATGGATTTCGTCTTCTATCAAACAGAGGAAGCTGTTACGTGTTCTCCTTCGTCGAGTCATCTCCATTGCTTCAGCTACCGTACTTGAGATTGGTATTCCCAAAGTCATGCAGCCACAGTCCCCCACTGCCTCATACAGACGGCCCAAAGAGCTCCAGTTGTCGAACCAAAACGAAGTGGACTCGTCGTTGTGTACTTCTACGCAGTGAAACTGTTTTGCTAGATCCCGATACTTCAGAAACTTCTTCCATATCCAAGAACCAGCCACAATGTTTTGTTTCTCTGACCAGAAAGATCCACTGCGAATGAGGTGGTGGTGAACCCAGTTAACCCATAGCGAGGTCTTGGTAGATAGAATTCGCCAGATCAACTTCAGAACGCTTACAGTGTTAGCCTCAGTGAGTGACCGTAGTCCCAAACCCCCCTCAGACTTGGGGAGACATACCTCTGACCATGTAACCTTAGTTTTCTTTGCATTCAACGATGGACCAGACCACAAGAAAGCCGAGCAAAGCTGCTCAATTTCTCGAAGACATGCTTTTGGGAGTCTGAAAGCAGAGATCCAAAAATTGATAAGACCATATATAACCGAGTGGATGAGTTGAAGTCGTCCATCAAAGGAGAGGGTTCTCGCTGTCCATGAACTAATCTTCATCCGTATTTTCTCCATAAGAGGGAGATAGTCAGCCGATGACATTCGTTTGGGAAGGAGTGGGAGGCCTAGGTATCGCACCGGTAAGGAACCAGAGGCAAAAGGAAATTGTTGGAGAATCTCTGTCCTCTGCTCACTAGAAATATCTGCCGTAAATATTTTCGATTTTTCCAAGCTGATCTTGAATCCCGAATGTACTGCAAAATCATCAAACACTCGCAGGGCACCCTCAACAGATTCCTTATCACCTGCAACAAAGACCATGAGATCATCGGCGAAGCATAAGTGAGTTAGCTTTAACTGTGTGCAGTTCGGGTGGAAAGCAAAAGCCTTATGTTGAGCTGCCTTATCAAGCTTGCGGGAGAGCACGTTCATACAATTGTCAAATTTTTCTCACAAACAAACATTATTTGTCTCACTGTTTATTCTGGTTGGAAGGTCAAAGATTCAAATGCATGAAAAAACTTCAAATAGAGACTAATCACCCTTTTTATTAATTAGTTGTTTTTTTTTGTTGATAAGACTTGGGAAAGAAAATGGTCAAATGGATAAAAATTGAATAAAGTAAAATGAAACCACAAACGACGACGTTTAGAAGGGAAAAGTATAAAACTGAAACACACCGTTTTTGAGAAATTAATCAAAGGGACTCTCTCTAATTACATCACATTATTAGTTAATAAAAATAATTAAGACGAAACTCGCGGGAACACTTCATAAATGGGCTCCCCCGCTCCCACGTAATGCGGACAAGGAAAAAAAAAAAAAAAAACACTTTGAAGTTTGAACAACGAAAAAAAAATATTATTCAGCTTTTCTCTCTGCAAAATCGTTACAGAGAGACGACAGCGAAGAAAAAAACTTTGGGTAAAAATTTAGAAGCAAACAAAGTTTTCATTTTTTTTCTGATTCCAAGTTCTTCTACAGGTAAAGATCGAGTTAAAACAAAAAAAAAAGTTTTGACCTTTTTAGCGGTTGATTTCTTAATTTTTTTCTCCTCGAATTGAACCCTAATTTTGAGATTTGGTGGTCAGGGTTGGAGAAGATTGTTGATGTTTTGGTTTGATTCCATTACTCAACCATATGATTTCACATATCCAACGACAACAATTCATCGATCCTTGATAACCAAAACAAAAAAGGATCTTCATTTCAGGTTTTTTTCTTCCTCCACCATGGGATCATATCTGTAATAAATGTTTTAAGGGAATTGGAAATAGTTTTCTCAAAAGCTTAGATTTTTTTTTTTTTGTTTTACCAGATCAAACTTTTTTTTAGAGAAGATTTGAAATCTTTGACAAGCCCCCCTGTGATGTGATGGAGCAATTCAGGCAAATCGGAGAGGTTCTAGGAAGCTTAAACGCGCTTATGGTATTACAAGACGATATCTTAATCAACCAGAGACAATGCTGTTTGTTGTTAGATATATTCAGTTTGGGTTTCAACACCGTTGCTGAAGAGATCAGACACAACTTGAAGCTTGAAGAGAAGCATACTAAATGGAGAGCCCTTGAACCGCCTTTGAGAGAGCTCTATCGAGTCTTTAAAGAAGGCGAAATGTATGTTCGTAACTGTATGTCCAATAAAGATTGGTGGGGCAAAGTTATCAACTTTCATCAGAACAAAGATTGTCTTGAGTTTCATATACACAACTTGCTATCTTACTTTCCGGCTGTGATCGAAGCTATCGAGATTGCTGGTGAGATCTCGGGTCTTGACCCTGCTGAGATGGAGAGGAGGAGAGTTGTGTTTTTAAGAAAGTATGATAAAGAGTGGAATGATCCAAAGCTTTTCCAGTGGAGGTTTGGGAAACAGTATTTGGTTCCGAGGGATCTTTGCAGCCGTTTTGAGCATTCTTGGAGAGAAGATAGGTGGAATCTGGTGGAAGCATTGCAAGAGAAGAGGAAGTCGGAAAGCCTTGAGATTGGCAAGACGGAGAAGCGTTTAGCTGATTATCTGTTGAAGAAACTTACCGGGTTGGAACAGTTTAACGGTAAGCTCTTCCCGAGTTCGATACTCGTTGGTTCTAAGGATTACCAAGTGAGGCGGAGATTAGGTGGTCAGTACAAGGAGATTCAATGGTTAGGGGACAGTTTCGTATTGAGACATTTTTTTGGGGATCTTGAGCCGTTAAATGCAGAGATCTCTTCTCTGTTATCGCTTTGCCACTCGAATATACTTCAGTACCTTTGTGGATTCTATGACGAAGAAAGGAAAGAATGTTCTTTGGTTATGGAGTTAATGCACAAAGATTTGAAAAGCTACATGAAGGAGAATTGTGGACCTAGAAGAAGATATCTCTTCTCTGTTCCCGTTGTGATCGATATAATGCTTCAAATCGCTAGAGGGATGGAGTATCTTCATTCAAATGAGATCTTCCATGGAGATTTGAATCCAATGAACATTTTTTTGAAAGAGAGAAGTCACACTGAAGGCTATTTCCATGCGAAGATATCAGGGTTCGGTTTGACATCAGTTAAGAATCAGTCTTTTTCTCGGGCTTCTTCTAGACCAACCACACCTGATCCTATAATCTGGTATGCACCAGAGGTTCTCTCAGAGATGGAACAAGATCTCAAAGGTACAGCTCCGAGATCAAAGTTTACACATAAAGCTGATGTCTATAGCTTTGCAATGGTGTGTTTCGAGCTTATAACCGGTAAAGTTCCATTTGAAGATAGTCATCTTCAAGGGGATCATATGGCTAAGAACATTAGAACGGGAGAGAGACCTCTCTTCCCTTTCCCTTCGCCAAAGTACCTCGTCAGTCTGATTAAACGTTGCTGGCACTCACAACCGAATCAGCGTCCAACTTTCTCTTCGATTTGCAGGATCCTCCGGTACATCAAGAAGTTCCTAGTTGTGAATCCGGATCACGGTCACCTCCAAATCCAAAATCCACTTGTTGATTGCTGGGACTTGGAAGCAAGATTCTTGAAAAAGTTCTCAATGGAGTCAGGTTCCCACGCGGGTTCCGTGACACAAATACCGTTCCAGCTCTACTCATACAGGGTTACAGAGAAAGAGAAGATGAGTCCAAACTTCAACAAAGAAGAGAATTCAGAAACAGGTGAATCTGTTTCGGAAAGTGTTTCAGTGGTTGAAGATCCACCAACAATGCCAACGTATGCAAAGTCACTGTGCTTAGATGCAATATCTGAATACTCAGATACAAGATCAGTTTACTCTGAAGCTCCAATCAAAAAGACCTCAGCTTTAAAGAAAAGCAGTGACGCCGTAAAACTCAGAAGAAACTCAATCTCAGGTCAGATAAAAATTGTATTTCATTGTAAAGCTCTCTGATGAATGAGATCAAACCAAATAAATTAACTAAATCTTTCGATTGCAGGTTTACGATCTTCAGGATCATCTCCTATAAAACCAAGATCAGCAACAAAAGCATCATCACCGCTAAGTCCATTTGGAAGAAGCAGCAGCAAAGCAAGGAAGGATACTAGATTGCCTTTGAGTCCTATGAGTCCTTTGATCCATGGAAGACGTAGACAACTCACTGGTCCTGCTTCTGACTCTGAGCTAACATAGCTTTTCAAACACACACATCTTGTTTTTTTTGCAAGAATCTTAAAACCGAGACCAAGTTTGACACAGTGTTAGTTCCATAACATAACCCTTTTTTGTGTAACATCTTAAATACCATTTTTTTTTTTTTTTTTTTTTGTATTTGTAAATTTTGCTTTCTTTAGATACTTCTCTGTAGCTTCTGCAAGTCTACACCTTTTTATCTGAAAAAAACAAGAGCTTTATTTTACCCTGTTCGCCTTTAAAGTCTTATTCCTGTGTTTGAGGTTTTGCTCGATTAAAGATTGGCTTTTGCGTTCGTGATTGCACCTCTAATGGCCTCGCAGACGCAATTACGTTTGATTATCTTCGAGTTCTCGAAGAAATTTCAAACGAAATCGAGTACCCAGAAACTGCATAGCTTTGTAACTAAGTCCAAACTCGCTCGTGACCCGTTTTTCGCGACGCAGCTTGTACGACTCTATGCGTTAAACGATGATCTTGTCTCTGCCCGCAAACTGTTCGACGTATGTCCTGAGAGAAGCGTTTTCCTTTGGAACTCTGTTATTCGAGCTTTTGCTAAAGCTCATCAATTTAGTACCGCTTTTTCACTCTTCTCTCAGATGCTGAGTTCTGATACGAGACCAGATAACTTCACCTATGCGTGCGTAGCTCGTGGCTGTTCAGAGAGTTTCGATACCGAGGGACTGAGGTGTATTCATGGGATTGCAATCGTATCTGGTCTTGGATTTGATCAAATTTGTGGCAGTGCAATTGTTAAAGCTTATTCAAAAGCTGGCCTTACTTTTGAAGCAAGTAAGTTGTTCCTTTCGATACCAGATCCTGATGTTGCTTTATGGAATGCTATGATTTCTGGATATGGATGCTCTGGATTTTGGGATAAAGGAGTCAATTTGTTTAACTTAATGCAACATCGAGGACATGTACCGAATTGTTATACAATGGTAGCCCTAACGACTTGTTTGATTGATCCTAGTTCGCTACTCATTGCTTGGTCTGTTCATGGATTTTGTTTGAAAATCAATCTAGATACTCATGCCTATGTTGGTGGTGCTTTAGTGAACATGTACTCGAGATGCAGGTGCATAGCTTCCGCTTGTAGTGTGTATAATAGTATCTTTGGGCCTGATTTAGTTGCGTGTTCTTCTTTGATAACTGGTTATTCGAGATGTGGGAATCACAAGGAGGCTTTGCATCTGTTTAATGAGATGAGAATGAGTGGTAAGATGCCAGATTGTGTTCTTGTGGCGATTGTATTAGGGTCTTGTGCTGAGTTATCAGATTCAGTGTATGGAAAAGAAATGCACAGCTATGTTATTCGACTAGGACTAGAATTTGATATCAAGGTTTGCTCTGCTCTTATAGACATGTACTCAAAATGTGGGGTTTTGGATTCTGCGATGAATCTTTTTGCGGGGATTCCAGAGAAAAACAATGTTGCCTTCAATTCTGTTATTTTGGGTCTTGGCTTGCATGGATTTGCTTCGTCTGCGTTTGAGAAGTTCACCGAGATGCTTGAGATGGGGTTGAAACCTGATGAGGTCACTTTCGCTGCTCTGCTTTCTACTTGTTGCCATTCGGGACTTTTAAACGAAGGTCAAGAGATCTTCGAGAGAATGAAGAGTGAGTTTGGTGTTGAACCACAAACAGAGCATTATGTTTACCTGGTAAAGTTGATGGGAATGGCTGGAAAGCTAGAAGAAGCATTTGAGTTTGTAATGTCATTACGAAAACCAATTGATTCAGGAATTTTGGGAGCATTACTGTCATGTTGTGAAGTTCATGAGAACACGCAGTTGGCTGAAGTTGTAGCAGAGAAGATATTGGAGAATGGGGAAGAGAGAAGAAGTGTATATAAAGTGATGCTTTCTAATGTGTATGCAAGATATGGGAGATGGGATGAAGTAGAAAGGCTTAGAGATGGAATATCAGAAAGCTTTGGAGGGAAATTGCCAGGGATTAGTTGGTTTTAACTGTGAAGAAAAAACAGTTGATGGCTTGATAGGGTTCTTCTTGATGATGATTAAGATGAAGCGGAGAAGCTCTTTGTGGCGTTTGAGACAAGATTAGCAGTTGCCCTTTGAATTATCATTCATGGTTCGATTAGGTTAAGACCAGATAAGTGTATGACATAATTTTAGGATACTCCGGTCTGATCGGATCTATCTTAAAACATAAAGTTGTGGTTAGGGAGATAAAAAGCAAACCATCTCTTAAATTTTATATATTTATCCTTTTTCTTCTAATCACAACTTCTAAATATTACTCTAACTTCTAATATTGCTCTATCTTTCTAATTTAAAAATCAGAATTAGATTAAAATTATTGTTTGGTTCCATCTTTCTCAGGAAGACAAAGAAACGACTAATTCGATCTCTCATTTTACCTGGTAATATTTTCAATCCTTTTTTTCATGTTTCCTGTCAATTTTTTAAAGAAGAATTGTGGTTTTCGCTGAGAAACTGCGGTAAATTTCGAAGAAACAATGTAAATCGTAGAATACAGTTTTCTGATTTGATGTCTAGAGAAAATAACTTTTTCAGAAAATTTTGGTCTCTGTATTTTGATTTGATCCCCATATATATCGTTGCGTAAGATCATTCTCTAATTTGTGAAGCTTTCTTGGGGAAAAAGTAAATTAGACAGTGGTACATTCCCATTTTACTGGAAAAAACTTGATACATACGTTATTTCTCCCATCTATGTATGAATCAAAACGATTATTGTCATGTATAATAATGATAGAGGTTTGTTGTTGAACATGTATGATGATACTAAACATTTGTGATGGCTCGCTATTTTGTGTGTTAGCAGGAGGACGTTTTATTGATCTTATGGTTCAAATGCAGAGACAAGAACGAGGATCGTAAGAATGGAGCGAGCAAAAACAGGTAAGATTTGTTTGAATTGATGCTCAACGTACGGATATTAACTCACCGAAACAACTAGTTTTCGTCTTTGGAAATTGTTTATGTAAGGTTTTGTTAGTTCTCTTGTTATCTCTGCAGAGGTGGAGAAGAAAGTTTCAAAACTTGTAAAGTTCATCCAAACCAAAAACAAGATTCCAAAGGATTCAAAGAGAGAGCTTCTAGGGATTGTTAACGATCTTCAAGAGCAGTGTCAGTCTCTCTATTCTGTATTTGATGATTTTCAACAAGATTTAGACCCCAATAGCGGTGGTGGCAGAAGAAAAGGGAAATCGCGTATTGCTTCATCGAGTTCAGATTTGGAGTATTACTCTTCAGAGGAAATAGAGAATGTTATAGAGGAAGGAATTGAAATTTCTGAGCTACAAAGCAAGCTTGAAGCACTGAGGAATGATGCTGAAGAGAGAGAACGAGAACTGGCTTCACGTGTGAAGGAGCTAGAACGAGAGCTAGGTAACGCTAAAGCTGAATGTGATCAGAAAAGAGGTTTAGAAAAAGAGATTGCGATGAAAGCTAGTGAAAGTAAACAGTTAGGAGAGAAGAACAAAGGGCTTAGATCTCAGATCTCCGGTTTGGAATCGGTTTTGAGAGAGAAAGGAGATGAGATATCAACACTTGTGAACAAGTTTGGGAACAGTGAGTTAGGTTTAACATCGAGGATCGAAGAGTTGAAGAGCCAGTTGAGAAATTTGGAAGAAGAAATTGGTTTCCTTCGCGCAAGAAACGCGGAATTGGCTAAAAAGTATGAAGTTAAGAGAGTAGAGGATGAAGAGCGAGTTAAGGGACTGGTGGATCAGGTAAATGGTATGAAACGTGAGCTTGAATCATCCCGGAGGCAGAAAGATGGATCTGAAGCAAAGTTGGAGAAAAAAGTTGAAGAAGTTACAGAGACAGAGATGCAACTGAAGAGTCTGAAAGAAGAAACAGAGGAGGAGAGGAACAGACTGAATGAAGAGATTGAGTATCTTAAAGGAGAAAATGAGAAGCTGCATACAAGAATCGCAGAGCTGGATTCATTGAACATGGAGATAAAGACGAAGAATGCTGATAAGATTAGAAATGAGAGCAAGATATTGGACATTCAAAATTCTGATCAGAAGAAATTGGTCAAGGAACAAGATGAAATTATTCGCAGGTAAACAGTAACATAAACATTTTTGGTTTTCTAATTAATCTGACTTGTCAGAGTATTCATTCATTCAGGCTTTAAGTCTTTTATGTTTCTGACGCAGGCTATCGGAGAAAGTCAAGGATCAACAGAGACTTGTCACAGAACAAAAAGACACTATTGACAAGTTATGTGATGATCAGAAGCTGTCGAAACGCTGGTCATCTGGCTCGAGTCGGGATTCGAAGCTGAATCCAAATGCTTTAGAGAAGAAAATGGAGGAATTAGCTGAAGATTTCCGGATGAAGATAGAAGATCATATCAGGATACTATACAGGAGGATCCACGTGACCGAACAAATACACTTGGAGAGCAAACACGAGTATATAAAAACACGAGAAATGGCTCAAGAAAACAGAGAAAGCCTGATGTTTTTCGAAACCCATTTCAGCAACATGAAGGATTCTTTGGAAAAAGGGTACAGGAGATCGGAAATGGCGATGAAGAAGCTAGAAGAAGCAGAGGAACAGACGAAGAGAGTTGGGAGATTAGGGGAAGAGATCGAGTCAGCGAAGCAGTGGGTGAGTGAGAAGAAGAGCGAGGTAGAGAGTCTAACGGCAAAGCTAGAATACGGAGAAGCTGAAGAAAATCTGTTGAAGGAGAAGCTATCAAAGCTAGAGAAGAAGCTTGCGGAAGAAGGGACAGAGAAACTGAAACTAACAAAGGTTGTGAGCAAAATTGAAACGAAAATGAAAGAGCTAGAGTTGAAGGCGAAGGGGAGAGAAGTAGAAGTGGTGAGTTTAAGGGAAGAGAAGAGAGAAGCGATAAGACAACTGTGTATCGTTGTGGATTATCAAAGAGATCGATACGATCAACTCAAGAAGTCATCAATCTTAAAAGGTTGTTGTTGATCTTTTTACAACCTCAAACACTGTTTATTTGTTTGTTATTATTATAATCACCAAACCCATCTTGCAGAATACTAGTATAAAAAAAAAATGTAAGATGGTGGATTCATTTCGATTTCATCATGTTGTTGTAATTTGTAAAGTAACGAAAATGCTGTTCATGTGGATTAGTTTTTGTTTTGACCAGTAAAAATTTATTTAACAGTGTTTAGTACCCCCTTATTTTTGTAACTTTTGTTGTCTTTTAGAACGGTTAAATTCGTAAAAATACATTGACCTCGGTTTGACCGGTTTGACGAGAAAAGAGAAGAATGACAGATAGCACCCAGCTGTGAAGCGGAGGAGACGGTGGCAAAAAATGGTGATAAAAACTAAAAGGAAGGGGTAATCCTGGGAAATTGATTGAAACGCCATCAATGGAACGTAGTTTTCTTCGGGTGGCCAATTAAAAACTGAACCACTTTTCTCTCTTAAGTCTTCGTTTCGTCGGTTCGATTCTCTCTTCTTGGGATATTTTTATTCTTCTTCTCTTCTTCTTCTTCTTCTTCTTCTTCTTCTTCTTCTTCTTCTGTTGTTTTCAATTCGCTACCACCGGAGCTCCTTCTTCTTCTTCTTCCAGGTAATAATAATAATCTCCGATATCAATTTTATGATTTGACCTGAGTTTCTATTTGTTTCTAACTCTTCGATCCCTAGTGTTAGCTCACTAATTAGTGATTAGTACTTCTTGTTTTTTTTTTTTTTTTGTTCTGTATGTAAAATTCATAAGCTAAATCAGGTTTAGTTCATCTATCTATATGTATGAGGTTTTGGTGATTTAGCTATATATGAGTTGAAGCTTTGATTTAGTAATCTAGTTTGGACATTTCATGAAGATTTCACTATTGTTTTTTTTATCCTATTCCCATTTGATTGCTCCCGATTTTTGCATGATTTTAGTGGACATTTCATGAAGATTGTCTCTAATCTAGATCTTCACGATTTTGAATCACGATCATATCTAGATTTATAGATTTTTCATTTTTTTTTTTTTTTTTTTTTTTGTTGTTGTAATTGTTGGATCTTTGTGTTAGGGCTTGGCTTTGGTTATAATAATCTTTCATGCAAAATCGACTCGGATCTGCTTGTTTTAAGGGGATACTCAATACTAGTTAAGCATCTCATTCGTTTCAATTTGCTAATTTTATTACTTAAGCACATTCTATGGAAGTAAAGAAAGAGAATTTGGAGAGCTCTATTATTATTATTGGTCAGTATAGAATAGAGAGACATATATAAAAAGAAACAAAAGGCATATATAATGATAGCTGTCTTTTTTATCATTCTCTTGCTTAGCTTTTCTGGTTCCCATTACTCCTAAAGTTGCTCTTGTGGCTCCACTCCATTCTCCAGCCTATTACGGCTTCTTCTCTTCGTCACAGAGACCATCTCATTCTTTTTAATCAAACGATCAATATTTTTTTCTTGGGACCATTTCTCTAATTGTTTAGCAATCTTGTAACCAGTTCAAAATATGTATCACATTGGTATGGATCTCTATAGGTTTTGAGATTGTTGTTGCCTTGTTGGATGAGATGAGAGTATCTACTTTGTTTTTTTTTTTTTTGTTAGGATATGTTTCTTTCTTAGTTTTATTACCTCACACTTTGATTTATATTTTCACTTTTACTACCAGAGAAAGAATGAATCCATCTGAAGTTTACGGTCCTCACCTTTTATGGCATATAATATTTGCTTAGCTTTAAATTATTGTAGTTCCAGTATCTATCTGTTTGGTCATGTCAGGCTCCAGTTGAATCATTTCTTTATTCCATTGTTGTTACCATCCAACTTTAAAAGTCAGCCCCAAATTATTAGTTTACTAATTTTAGTTTTATTTTTTACTAAACACTTGATAATGATTGGTATATAGTTTTCAGTTTTATATTTGCTAATATTCTTGAACAAGTTAAGAGTTTCTTCTTCTCACATGTCTTGTCTGTGAAACTGTGCAGAGCAAAGATCGTGATGCTTTGATGGAGTTCCCGGAGATGACTTGTTAGTTCCAAATCTCGAAACTTTTTGAAGTGCCTTTTTGATTGATTGAAGAGACTGAAGAAGAAATGAGAAAGCATAGTATTATTAGGGACTCCTTGAAATCTTTCTTTGAGCCTCATCTTCATCCTGACAATGGTGAATTGCTCAAAGGAACAAAGACTGGTAAGTTTCTTTGCTCACTTGTGTCAGTTTACATTTTTCGTATTCATTGAGATTATGTCAAAATCCGTTGGTCTTTTGGTTTTTGGAGATTGTTTAAAAATGAAGACAATACGTTTGATCAACAATGCAGAAATAGATGAGAAAGTGAAGAAAATCTTGGGAATTGTTGAGAGTGGGGATATTGAGGAAGATGAATCCAAAAGACTAGTGGTTGCCGAGTTGGTGAAGGAATTCTACAAAGAGTATGATTCTTTGTATCGCCAATACGATGATTTAACTGGTGAGATCAGGAAAAAAGTTCATGGTAAAGGAGAGAACGACAGCTCTTCTTCTTCGAGCTCTGACTCGGATTCAGATATGAAGAGTAAGAGAAACGGGCGGGCTGAGAATGACATTGAGTTGGTTAAGAAACAGATCGAAGATGCAAATCTTGAAATTGCTCATCTGAAAAGGAAGTTAGCAACTACCGATGAAGAAAAAGAAGCCGTAGAATCAGAGCACCAAGAGATTTTGAACAAGTTAAAGGAATCAGAAGAGATCTGTGGGAATTTGAGACTTGAAGCTGAGAAGTTGGCGAGTGAAAACAAAGAACTAAATCAGAAACTGGAAGTTGCTGATGAGACGGAATCTGATCTGAATCAGAAGCTAGAAGATGTTAAGAAAGAGAGAGAGGGAATGGAAGCAGAGCTTGAGAAGAAGTCTCACGAAGTTTCTGAGTATGTGAATCAAATCAGAAATCTAAAAGATGAGATGGAAAACAAGGCCAAAGATCACGAGAATACACTAGAAGAAAATAACCGTCTAGAAGCGCAAAAGAACGAAACCGAAGCAGAACTTGAGAGAGAGAAGCAAGAGAAGCCAGCGTTACTGAATCAGATTAACGATGTGCAGAAAGCGTTGTTAGAGCAAGAAGCTGCGTACAATACGCTGAGCCAAGAACATAAACAGATCAACGGTTTGTTCGAGGAACGAGAGGCAACAATCAAGAAGCTAACAGATGACTACAACCAAGCCCGAGAGATGTTGGAAGAGTACATGTCAAAGATGGAAGAGACAGAGAGGAGAATGCAAGAAACCAGTAAAGATGTTGCATCGAGGGAATCTGCGATTGTTGATCTCGAAGATACGGTAGAGAGTCTACGTAATGACGTAGAGATGAAAGGAGACGAGTTAGAGAGCTTGATGGAGAAGATGAGTAACATCGAGGTTAAACTCCATTTGTCTAACCAGAAACTGAGAGTAACTGAACAAGTGTTAACTGAGAAAGAAGGAGAGTTGAAGAGAATAGAAGCTAAGCATTTAGAGGAACAAGCATTGCTCGAGGAGAAGATCGCAATGACACATGAAACATATCGAGGTATGATCAAAGAGATATCAGAGAGAGTGGATTCAACAATACTAAACCGGTTCCAATCCCTGTCTGAAAAACTTGAGGAGAAGCACAAAAGCTATGAGGAAACCGTGGTTAATGCGACGAAGATGCTTTTGACGGCGAAGAAGTGTGTGGTAGAGATGAAAGAGAAGAAAGAAGAGATGAAGAAGGAGAAGGAAGAGGTGGAGAAGAAGCTTGAAGGTCAAGTAAGAGAAGAGGAAAGAGAGAAGGAGAAGTTGAAGGAGACATTGTTGGGATTAGGAGAAGAGAAGAGAGAAGCGATAAGACAGTTATGCGTATGGATTGAACACCATAGAGACCGTTGTGAGTATCTTGAGGAAGTTTTGTCCAAAATGGTTGCGGCAAGAGGACAAAGACGGCCACAACGAGCTTAAAGTGAGTTGTTGTTCTCTTCTCAAAACTGTAAGTTAGAGCTTAGCTGTGTTTATTTTACTCTTTTTTGTTTTGCTGATTTGTGTTTGTTTTTCTATAATTTGTTTGTGTTTTCTAAGTCGAAATTGTTTTGCTGGAGTGACGTGTGAAGATTGTTTTGTAGTTGTAAGACCATAAAGATGGATTTGGATGGGTGGTGAGGTTTGTATAGAGACTCATTTGTCGTAATGTTTCTCTTATTTTAAAAAAAAGAAAGGAAAAAACAACAGTTGAGTAGGATTTTTGTTTTATGGGATTTTAGAAAAAAAAATTGGACATAATAAACACCATTATGCACCGAAAAGTAAAGGTGTATATTTTTACAAATAAATTACCCAAAAATCTTACTAATTTTTTCTATTTTTTCTTTTTATGGAAAACAAAAACAACATTAGCTATACAATAGTTTAAACTTCACATCCCACCAAAAAAAAAAAAAAAATAGTTTAAACTTCACTTGCAATGTCAACGTCCTCATGGTCTTGTTTTCGATATCTTTCTCCATCAAAGCTAAGCATTTATGGACATCCATGTAAAGTGAAGGTGCTTGAGATTTTCAGAGTATGAAGGAACTTGTGAAGAGCTGAAACAATTGAAGCATTTCTTGGGAAAACTCTCGAGACTGAGAAAATTGGTCTTTCAACGAGGGAATAACAACAACTACTTGCGAGTCACCAATGATCTAAAGAAGATTCGTCGAGTTTTCGCCAAGGTGTCACATGCACTTCTTCAAATTAATATTGGGAAAAAAATCACTATTTATAGATACGCGAACGACGGTTCCATCGAGATAAGTGTTTTATACCTGATTCGGAAACATTTTGTAGTACTTGTAGAAATGTTGTGGAAAGAAGTTCTACATTAGAGGATCTAGGAAACATTTGTAAACCCGAACAGGCAACAGTTAAAGAGCTGAGTAGAAGAAATTAAATAAACGCTTGAGTTAAGAAATATGTCATGTCTTATAATTAACAAAACATAACATGTTTTAAAATTTAGTAACAAGCACATTTTATGTTTTATCGGTTCCACCCGCGCGTCAATATGAATGCACCCGCCCGTCAATATGGTAAATTTGAGAGAGTGGTTCTGAAATTTAACTAAATGAAAAGAAAAAAACAAAACAAGAAAAAGGTAGTGTATCATCAAAAGATATTGAATGGTAAGTAAAATAGTAAGAATATCAAATTCTAACTAAAGTTTCATATTTTAAAAATCTTTGAAGTAGAAAAAGCAATATTGTAAACCTAGAATAACACGTTCCATGTATAATTAATTTACTGAAATATATAGACGTGGTTAGCTTGATCTTCCCATGTTTCATATTTATTTATTTCTAATTATGGGGGGTTGATGTATGCATTTGATTTGCATGGTTTGGATACAAAACAAACGCGTTTCTACATAAGATATAGTATTAGTCGTAATTATGATATTAATTAATTGACACGATTAAGACTAGCCCTAGGCCTAATTAAGATTGTTGATTAAGTCTTGTACGTATCCTTCTCCTTGCAGAGTACAGAAACGTTACTGAAACTAAGGGACGAGTGAGGACCACGAGGCTGAATATATTTATGTATGTGTACATCATAAAATTCGGGGTCTGGAAAGGACGAAAGGTTGTTATATTTATTGCGACATGGTAGACAGTGGATCGTTCGCAATCGCAATCCTAAAACTGACTCTTGTATTTTAGCAGCTAGCTACCGATACGATCGACAGCTCCACTTCCTCGACTTGTGAAAATTAAAGAAAAAAATAAACTATTTTGCTATATAGGTAAAAATAAACTATTATGCTATATAGGTACTTTATAAGTTTTGTTTTCTATTAAAAACAACTAAATAAATATTCCATGACACTTTATTAAATTAAATGTTCTTGTATCAAATCGTTAAGGCTTGCGTGATGGGGTAAGAATAAGAATAGTCAACAAGTTAAAACCTAACTCATTTACGTTCCATGATAACGTTTATATACATATATATATAATTTATTTTTGACGTATGCGCATGTATATATGATGGCTTTTATTTTGAAAACAATGATCCTAAATACATTATATATTCTTCATAATTATTTAGATATCAACCTATCATGGTGTTATACGAGGATTTCAAATTGTTATTTAAACTCGTCTTCTAAATCCAACGTAACTAACGCATAACACTATTACGTAAGAAAGGGCAGTTTAGTGTTTACCATAAAGCAATCGGTAATTGGACGAGCTAGTCATGCTCCGCTCCAGACACGAGAACCTAATCACGCATCTATGATCTATCCTGATAGTGATATATATTTTAGAATGAGAAGTAATGTGTTAAACTTACTCTACATGTGGCTTCTGTTAATAAAAATCGACAAGTGATTTACCCAGACAAAACAAAAATTGAAACAGAGATATATACCGTAGAAAATTGTCATATATTATAGTTGGTTTTGAACATAGCCACATAGATATAAAATATTTAGATCTGGTTTTTTAGTATTCTATCTGGTTTTTACAATGGAGAAAAAGAGATAGTGTATTAATTGCAATATTTGATAAATGAAGAGACCGTGATACTCATTACGATGAAGTTTCACACACACACACAAAAAAAAAAAAAATTGGCTACGCGTTTTATTCTTCACCGAACACTCCTACCTCAATACGTATAACCATCATATCCTATATATAATCACTACCGAAAGAAAGAAAGAAAGGTTCATAGAAAGAAAGAATAAGATTGAGGTCAAACGAAGAACCTTAGAGTCACCAAATCGAAGATGGCAACAAAGACGGAGGGTGAGAAGAAGAAGATAAAGAAAGATGATATGATTATTAAAGGACATATCAAAATCGCTAAGGGTTTAAGACAAGCTAAGACGACGACAAGAGATGATCAATCTCCTAAGATCTCCGCATCATCATCACCGTCATCATCATCATCATCATCATATATGATGATGAAAATTAAGATGGGAAATTGTGAGTTATCAGGCTTTGATCATTGCTATTTTCTTTTACATGAAGTAAGGTTATAACTAGTAGCTCCAAATTATTATGTCCATGACCTTTTAAAAAATATGGAAAATGGAATTTTCTATTTATATCATTTTGTTTTTCTTTCATGAACGCTCTTTTTATGAATTAATGCATCACTAGTTTTCTCTCATGTTGATGAGAACATATTTTTATTTTTTTACAGACAAAAACTCGATACAAAGATCAGAAAACAACACTAAAAAGATGGAAATTAATCACCTCAAGAACAAGATGGTGATGAATCCGAAACAAAACACGGAAGAGAGTACGGATGTTGATAATAAGATGATGAAGAATAAGAAGGTGTGGGACTGCGAAAGCACACTCTACGACTCATTCGAGCTCAACTCGTTCAATCGCCAACTCGATTCAGCCATCTCCTCCTCAGCTAGATCCATGTCCATGCCACACCTCTCTCATACTCCTCCTCCCCCACCTTCAGAAACGACGACGTGGTCTTTGACCAAGAAACAACAATCACCGAACAAGATCTCACGTTCACTGGGGAAACTCATCAAGTCAATGTTCAGACAGAAAGAAGAGTCAAACGCAACGTTCAAGGCAGGTCACGACCGCGGCGTAGATATGGACAAATATTTCGTAGTTTTCGACAAGACGGGCTCGCTCACGACAATTCCCGAGTCTGGAGAGTCAACAGAGATGGTTGGCTCAGACATCAACTCGCTTGTTAGGAAAACAACGTCCGAGCGATTCCCGCGGAGTCGGCTCGTCGGTGTATCATATTATTGATTATATACTTTCATTAAATTTTATACTAAGTATAATATATAGGAGACATTAATATTAAGGTAGAGCCTATTATTGCTTCCAAAAAAAAAACTTCTACTATGGTACTGATTTTTTTTCCCTACGTTGTATGTAAATGTATATCCGTTTATTAATTAACACAATTAGGTGAAAAGTATGAAATCTTTCCAAGAGGTTAGTTATATCTTAAGACTTTCTGATCAGAAAAGTAATTCCCAAGGGTAAAATCTTTGTCAATTTATTTTACCGTACCCTTTTTTGAGAATAACCTTTTGAACATTTTGTCAATTTCATTTATGAAATAACACTGTCAATTTGATTCTGTATACTTCTTAAAAAACTTTTTACTATGATTAACATTTTCTCACTTCATTTACTTTTAGGAGTATCATTTCTAGTTAATTTTCAATCATATAACTCAGATTTGATTTACATCAAAAGGTTATATATTAGTAGATCTTAAGTAGTCTCTACAGTACTACTAAGAGTAGATACAAAACAAGAGGACTACGTTTTAGAGCTTCCTAGCTACATGCTAATGTCTAAGAGACGCAACTGATGTGTGATTGCTTCAATAGCAATAAGAAGGATCACGAGGTTGCTCGGTGCTTCCACTAATTTCATGCAATTTCTCTTCCTCTTGTTGCTCCACTGAACATCGAAGATGACACTACTACACAAGTTGCAACTAGAAGAGTTAGATGCATCAGAAACGTCCTCCTTTGTCTCAGCTTCTTGTCCAGAATTGTCGATTTCGTCACAAGCTTGTTTCTTTCCTTCTCTGCTCTTGTTCAAGTTCTTCTTCCGTTCCTTGGGTTTTCTTATTATCAGTTGGCTGCGTTTTCTCTTGGGATATCCCTGTTCCCATGCTGAATTAAGACAATCAAACTGCTCTTTCGAAACTGCAGCTGCGGTTGCTTCTGTCTCATCTCTGCTCCTTGTCTTGTTTTTTATCCCCGTACAACAGACTAGTTCAGATTTTGACAGAGTTTCAGCGTTGTTGTACACCAACCCTTCTTCTCTCTCTAATGCATCCACATTAGTTAAGCTTGATGGTTTGCGTCCACACAACTTGTTGTTGACAAGATTAGAAGTTCCTACAACCACTCCAACAGATGTAGATTCCAACTGCTCCTTGTTCTTGACTCTGATCCTCCGGACATACTTCTTCTCAAACAATCTGTCTATCCGAAAACCATCAGAAGAATCTCTGTATGATTTAACTTCTTCAACAACCTTCACTGGTGCTGCTTCGCCCTTTTGTTGCATCAACTCTCGGTTTCTCTGCAGCTCGCCAGATTCGCTCTGCTTACCTGCAAATTCCATCAGCTCAAATGTCTTTACTGTAGTAGACCAAAACATATTACAATTGCATATCATCTATATGATAAACCACAAATAAAACTCTGTTTGCTATCTTACATGTATCTTGCTCAACTGTAGCAGCAGGCATAATATACTCCTCTGCTGCGTTGGCCAGAACCACTAAATCTTCAAAAGACAGCTGCTGAAGAGTACCAGACAAGTTGTTCCTACGAAACCTTGTGCAACCACCACCAAGACGACTAGACTCGTTGGCTCTTTTATTATTCCTCTTATAAATTTTGTACAACTCAAGACCTCTGTTCAATCTAGCTTCTTTAAGAGCCTTGGCTGCTCTGTGACTTACGCTAAGAGTTGCTCTTGGTTGCATCATCAGCTCTCGCTTTCCCTTAGAGACAGCTTGTTCATCTGCCAAAAATGGAATCAAGCTTCATATATAAAAATTGCAATTTTAAGTAAAACCCCAAAATAAATAAATAAAAATGGTATTTTTTTTTACATGTGTCTTCCTTAATTCCCGCCGGCAAAGACTCATCTTCCTCCAACGCTTTATTGGCCAGAATCATCAAATTCGAGGCGAAAGACACTATCTTCCTGCTCCTGCATTCACTAATTCAACTACTCAAACACATAAAAAATTTCTGAAATTGAGGCAAAAAAAAAAAAACCTAAAACCCTCGCAAGACAAAATTTACCTTTGATCCGCCGAGTTCATCGCTGGTTTCGGCAGTGAAGCGCGAGGGTCACTGCTCCTTTCTTTCACTTGTTTCTCGATTCTCACTTTTACTCTTTCCTTCATCGGCAAAATCTCTCTCCCAGTTGCTGCAGCAGAAACTACTAACAAAAAATTCCGAAGAAGAAAATGCCAAAAGCAAAAGGGTTTAGTGTTTTTTTTTTAGGGTTTAAGCAAATTGGGTGGATAAAAAGGAATTCAAAGCCATCTAGATATAATTCTAAGAAAGTAACAGTACCAGACGAATTGAGAGCGATCGGAGTCGTGGCGGTGGGAAGATGAGACTGAGAGTGGAGGTTTCACAGCACACCGCCGTCTTCTCTCGCTCGGAGACGATGTAAAAAGTGAAAAAAACTCACCAAAAGATAAAAATGTAAAAAAAATAATTAAAAACAAAAAAAGAGCCCAATTAATTGCAAAAAGGCCCAATATATCTTGGCCCAGTTTCTGCTTCCCTCTGAAACCTCTGGAGATTCTCCGAGTCAGTCAGTGAGCACGAGAGAGAAAATATGGCGAAATCAATGGCGACGCTAGATCCCGGCACCACTTGTTCCTCCTGGAATTACTCCGGCCACCGATTAGCCGCCGGTTCCCTCGACGGAAGCCTCTCCGTTTACGACTCTTCTACTCCTTCTGCTTCGTCTTCTTCGACTTTCACCTGCTCTTCCAAAGTTAGGGTTAGTGAATCCAGTATCGTAAAAATCGTCTGGCTACCTTCTGAATACGGCGATGCAGTAGCCTGCATTTGCGAAGACGGAAGCTTATCGATTTGGGAGGAGGTTTCTGAAGGTAACTCTGTGCTCTTTGTTCGTTGCTTAGTGTCCAATGGATTGTTGTTTTGGAAATGTTAAGAATCCAATTCTCTTATAGAGATTTTACTATGGTTTTTGTTAGACACACATGCTCTTGAGTGGAAACTGTGTAAGAGTATGAAGAGCAAGTCTAGCCTAGTGCTTGATGTTCAATTCGGAGTTTCCACAAAGAGTCTAAAGATGGTGAGAGAGATATTGATGCTTTATTTTTTATGCTTAACAAGCTCTTACTTAGGCTACCATTATGAATGGTTTCGTTGATTATGTTTGTAGGTTGCAGCATATTCTGATGGGTACCTTAGGGTTTTTGAGCTGTTGAATCCATTGGAATTAAAGAACTGGCAACTTCAGGTGGCTTGTCTTTCTATTTGACACACTATACATCTGCTTTTTGTTGCTTCTTAAGTTGTTGTTGTTGTTGTTGTTTCTATCGATCTTGTCTAATTTCTCACCGTTCTGTGCAGGCCGAGTTTCAGAATGTTATTGATTCTCTATCGACGCTCGGTAAACCTTCAAGCTTATCTGCATCTGTTTCATGGAATCCGATGAAGGGTGAAGAGCAAGAACCAAGCTTTGTTTTAGCCTTCAACTCTGATTCTCCACATCTTAACTCTTCCAAGGTATATTTGAATTTAAGACCTTTTTTTCACACTCTTGTGAGCTGGAATCCAAGGTATATGATGTGTGTTGCCTAAAATCATTGATAGACTTGTTGTTGCAGATATGGGAGTTTGACGAAGCTCATAACAGATGGTTGGCAGTAGCAGAATTAGCCTTACCAGAAGACAAAGGTGATCCAGTTTATGCTTTGTCATGGGCCCCAAATATTGGCAGGTAATTCAAACAACAATTCTTGGTCCTTATTCAAAATACTCTGTCTGTCTTGAGAAGCTCAAACTAATCCTCTTTTTGGTTTTTTTTATACAGACCATACGAGGTTTTTGCTGTGGCAACTCATAAAGGGATAGGAATATGGCATGTTGGTCTAGCTCCTGATCTTGAAGGAAGGCTTCCAGTAAAGAAGGTCTCCTCGCTTTCTGGCCATCAAGGCGAGGTATCAAATTCTACTACTTTTTACCTTTCATCTAAACTATAGGAGTTGCTGGGAACTAAACTATAGGGTCTGAGGAGCTTTCGTTGTTGATCTTTGATCCTACTTTTGATTTCCTTTTGATTGGCAATTTGGCATAAAACATAACTAAATTACACTAGTTTTGGTTTCTCCTGGTCAGGTTTGGCAGATGGAGTGGGACATGAGTGGCATGACTTTAGCTAGCACTGGAAGTGATGGTATGGTCAAATTGTGGCAGTCAAACTTAAACGGCGAGTGGCACGAGCAGGCAACGCTTGAACCAGTTCCCTCCTAAGTTCCACATCGTTGCTATTTCCAATGTCCAAAAACATGTTCGTTCCATTTTAAGGACATTATTTATTAGTATTGCTCAGTTTTTTCTCGACTCTAAATAGTCTATATATAAGTTGATCTGATTTTGGACGTGGAAACAGCACACTATATATTGTAAGCCCCATTCTCTTGAGTAGTTAAAACCAAAAATATAACAGTTAACCCAAAAGATGACAGTGATAAAGAGTTCATTCTTCAGTTCAAAGAGTAATCATTCATCAAATCCAGATGATCAATATCAGTCACACATGTGGATGCTTAGAACTCTTTTTAGACAAATAATTATTATTTTTTTCGGTCACCTTTAGACATAATTTTTAATATGTAGAATAAAGATGAGGTCTTAGACAAAATTGTTATTTTGGTTTGGTACACAGTGAATCGGGAAATCAACAAAGTTCTAATAAAGTTTGGAATTAAGACCAAAATAATAAAAAGCCGCATAAGTTTTGGTACGAAATATTACAAACCAAAAGAGCTCCTTGAGCTGTTTAGCAAAAAAAAAAAGAGCTCCTTGAGCTGAGACCGAGAGAGTTATTTAATATTGATATATATACTAAGTCACTCTAGTTTCTTTAGTTTCCAACACCAACAGGTCCAACACAGTCGCTGTCCAGTTTGATCTTCTTACTTGGTGGTTCAGCTTCCTCCTCTTCCTCTTCTCCTTCTTCTTCTTCGGACTCTGTGTTTCCTCCAGAAGACTCTGCTGCGTCATTGCTTGGTTCATCAACGGCTTGAGACTCTTCCTCTTTCTTCTTCAGATTCTCAATCACCTCCATCAGTTCTCTGTTCACCTGTTTTATCAAGCATTTATTTATATGTTATAGCCAAAGTTATTACATTGGGAATTCCAACAAAATTGGTAACAATTAAGAATGTATAAGAAGATGAGATGAAATTGTTTTAACCTGTGGGTTCTGGAGAAACTCAGAGAGGTCAGTAGTGCAACAATGGCAGGTCATGACATTCTTCTTTGCACGTAGGGTGCGCCCACCCCTGCTTCTCTCCCGCACTTGAGCTACCCCAGCAAATTTAGCTTCTAAGCATCCCTTGCAGAAGTTGTGAGCACAAGGCGTTGTCACTGGGAGACTCATCACTTTCTGACAGATTTGGCAGTTGAACTCTGTGTCAAACCAGAAATAAAACACAATTAACAGTTATGGATTGTGCTCTAGATTACAAATTTACAATAACACAAGTGACAGTCGATGTTATACCTTTGCGAAGTTTGTCCATGAT
Source organism: Camelina sativa (assembly GCF_030686135.1). NCBI lineage: Eukaryota > Viridiplantae > Streptophyta > Magnoliopsida > Brassicales > Brassicaceae > Camelina > Camelina sativa. The sequence continues at coordinate 34,466,833 of NC_141886.1, forward strand.
AGAGTTCTTTCCTCTTTTCCTAACGATCTTCCTATACTCAGGATCCAGAGCAGCAACACACTTCTTTCTACTAGCAGGTGGAGACTTCATCCATTTCCAACGACCATCAGCTTCCTAATCAATAAAAAATGTATACGCAGGCACAAGACGAAAAGGTTACAAATAATGAACCAAACCAAAGAAGAATATATGGTATCTGCTCCAGCAAAAAAAAAAAAGCTTTACAAACATCGAAATCCCATGATGGCTTCTCCTTTCTCACAAACAGGTCAGTAGCTTTCTTGAGCTCAGGAATAACAGGCAATGGCCTTGGACGATCACCAAGCACATCACTGCAGTATAGTTCAAAAACCTCATGAGGTATTAAGTATAGCAAATACAGAAATAAAGCACTTCCCGAAAGAAAATATATATCAAACCTGGCCCATGGAGCTGCCTCATTGTCACATCTGACAAACAGGTAACGGCAGACCTTAAAAGAACCCTATGGAAAACAGATGAGTAGGTCAGGAAAAAAACAACCCACCTCAAAACGTATAGGTGAACAATTAAGAGAGTTATCTATATATATGTGAACCTGTATTCCAACTTTTCGCCAGCACTTCTCAATCCTATAAACCCCATCATATCTCACTCCTTTCTCAGGGGCATATGCTGAACGCTTCTCCTTGTGAGACCTGAAAATTGAAGAGTCAGGATAACATTCTGCTCATAGTATATCAGGACAACGTACATCCAGCTTAGCTGAGCTGAGCGCAGCCCTATGACGACAAACAATCTATTCTTGTTCAATAAAGAAAGCAAAATTTGACAAAGGAGCATCCCAAATTCACCTATAGTTAAAGAAAGACTGCATAAAAGTGAGAAAGATAACCTGACAACTCGGACAGGATAGCCCATTTTGCAACTAATTCGTAGAGCTTCATTCATTTTCGCAAACGTCTGGTCGAAAGACTGTATGTTGCTAGTTCTTTTGTTTCCAGTGAGATCCCTTCCACCACTGCAACACACATCCAAATACATTAAGACAAATATTTCTACAAGAATAGCCATAGTCCAAGCACCAAAGGACAGGAGATATGTAAAGCTAACCTTCCAGTGTAGAGGAACCACTCACCGTGATCCTCATCATCTAGATACCCTCCAGAGAGAGCAACTGACTGAGCTCCAAAACCAGATTGCCCAGCGATTCCAGCAACATGCGGGAAATGCGCTCCCCACTGCCTACAGTCTTGTCTATCATCCCACGACTCACCAAACAAGACACCTTGCTTTCTAGTGGGATCATAATCCGATGTTATCGGACCAAAATGATCACCTGGAATCGTGACATATATCTTACCACTACAAGCATTAGCTTTCCCAGTCTTTTTAGCCCGCGAGGTAGTAAACGCCTTGTCAGGCCTGTCCTGGTTCCGGATGAAATGTTGAACCTTGGCAGCAGTTACCTCAACAGCAGAACTTGAAGCCTTTGCTAAACGAATAGCAGAGACTAGAGCTAAGTTGATGCGTGGATTCTGGGCCACGTGTTTGGGAATCTTGCCTCGGCATGTCGTACAAGTTAGATTCCCTTTACCTACCCATTTCTCAAAACATTTCAAGCAGAAGTTGTGACCACACGGTGTCTACAACCACAAAGTAGACAATAACAAGTCACATTAGTCTCCAAACTCTACTAATCACGCAGCTTAAACAAGACTCAAACACAATCAAGCATACAGATTCAATACTAATCTCAAGATCTAACAAGTTGTTAACAAAATCGATGAGAACGAACGAAACTAACCGTGACAGGTCTTTCAGGCTATTTAATGCAAATAGAGCAACAGATATCGTCATCATCGCTCTTCTTCTTCTTCTTATTCTTGTCGTCTTCTTCATCGTCACCACCACCAGAACCACCACTCATGAGTTTTTGCCTTTTTTTAGCTTTCTGAGCGTCAGTGAGTGTCACATCAGCCTCGATCGCACGGGCCGCTGCTACGAGAACCGAACCACCGGGGGTTCCGGAAACCGGAACGGCGGAATCGACGATATCGCCGGAGCAATCGGGACACTGCCACTCGCCTCCGGTCGAAGAAACGAGCGATTCGGGGAGGAGACACGCCACGTGCCATGGAGTGACGCACGTGCTGCAAGTGAGCGACTCTTCAGCAGGAGGAGTGGCCTTGCACCGCATACACACACCGTCTCCGTCGCAAGGAACCTGAATCTCATTCGCCATTGTTGAAACGAGTGTGACAAAAGAGTAATAGAGAGAGAGAGAGAGAGAGAGAGAGTGATTTAGGGTTATCGAGATGAGTGAGATTTGGGGGAAATTATAAAAGGAGAGAGAGCGGCGGGTTCTCAAAATATTTGGGGGAAATTGAAAAGTCGCGAGCGTCTTTTTCCATTAAAAAAAAAATCTCACAGTTTTGATAAGATCGTCTGAGTAATATATTTACGTAAAAACGACGCACATGTAATTTTCGAAGATCTAAAAACGGCACGAAGTTATCTTCTCTATCTTTTTTTCTCCTCTTCCTCTCTCATCCACAAAACCTTTGCCTTCTCTCTCACTGTGGAGAGTAAATAAAACGAGAGATGATTCTGATAAACTCTAACTCTCCGGCGCTATTCTCAGCCGTTAGATTTGCGGGTTCATCTCCGTTTAACACTAAGCGTATTCACCAGTCTTCTCTCTCAGTCTCTAGAAACAGAAGCTTCTTCTTACACTTCACAGAGACAAAGGAGAAGAAAACAAGAAGAGAAGATGGGAGAGTATCAATCGTGTGCGACGCAGGAGGGATGTTTCCGGTGGATCCATGGGCTCCGACCATTGATTCACAGAGCATAGCATCACAGCTCTTCGCTGTGTCTCTGTTTCCATACATTGGCTTTCTCTACTTCCTCACTAAATCCAAATCTGCTCCAAAACTCACACTTTTCGGTTTCTACTTCTTGCTTGCCTTCGTTGGAGCTACTAGTAAGTACTCTGTTTCTCAGCGTTTGCGTCCAAATCGTGAAACGCGTGCTCTGTTAATAGCGTTTCGCGTTTCTTAGTAGTGATCTTAACCTATTCCTCTGTTCTTGTGTTTCTTTCTTGGATGGCTTTGATCGATTGAATTTGGAATGCAGTTCCTGCTGGAATTTATGGTAAATTTGTTTAACATCATAAACCTTCTCTCTTGGATTTTAATGGTTTTTGTATGTATATGAGTGAGGAGGTTCTGATGTTACTTTTGAATGAAATGAAGCAAAGGTGCATTATGGAACATCGTTGTCGAATGTTGATTGGTTGCATGGAGGAGCTGAATCACTTCTGGCTCTTACCAATTTGTTCATCGTGTTGGGTCTTAGACAAGCTCTGAGAAAGTCTGATGATGATGATGGTGATGGTGATGAAGAAGCACCAACTACTCAAGAACAAGAGAAATCTTCTGTGTAGTCAAAAAGAAACGTAGATTTTTTTTGTAATTATGGGTTTCACTTTCACTTGTTTATGAGTTAGAATATAAATTATACAACTCTCAAACGCGCATCTAATTCCCATTTTGAACGCGTGAGTTGAACGCTATCTAGATAAGTAGATGCGTTTGGTTCTTATTTGATTTTCTTTTTTACCTAATATGCTAAAGTAACATTTTGTGAAGGTATAAATCCGATTGAGAATGGCATTGAGTAGTTACTATTGGAACCTTGTTCAAAGGTTGATGTAGGAAAAAGTTGAGGAATCCAATACATGCAACTTTGATTAGGTAAATGCATATTGTAGGTTCTTTTGCAAGAACCAGCGTTTAACACAGTCAATCTTTTTAAAAAAAAAAATTGTGCCACTATCACTAGGGATGGGAAAAAAAAACCTTCAAAACTTTGTAGAAAGAGCGGTTTGAGAACGTTTTCGGCAAAACTAAGATAGGAGATGCTGCTGGTCATTGAGATGAAACGCGGGCGGTGTACTAAAAGGTGTTGAGATGTCGAGACGAATAGGATCGCTTTGGCGGAGGCGTTCCAAAGACTTTATATGTTTTGCTTAATTAACGTCTCATACCATATGTGGAATTCACAATATATATTGCTCCAAACTTGGAAATTAACCAATTCATTCGACAACATTAAAAACTATGATACAAAATGAACTTTGAACATATCCTTGATCGAAGATAACAAATTACAAAAAAAAAAAAAAATGAAATGATTTAATAAGCATTTGCCATACTATAAGTTTAAACTTTAAAGTTTCAACCATTTATTTTCTTTCCAGAGTGGAAACTAAATCATCACGACTTTGAACTACATTTTTTACCACAAAACAAATTTAGATACAGAAAAAAAAAATCATTTTCAAAGCGAATTTTTGTTTCAACACAATACTCATCTATACTGATAGTAACATTTATTTTCTATCAAAAAGAAAAGAAAATTATATATAGTCAAACACACAAAAAGTGAAGATCTTAAAATCTCATCCACTTGAAATGAATCTAATTCATAGTTTGATGTTACAAAAGTTTGATGCATACGTACATACAACATACAAATTCATCTATAAATATTGTACCTAGGCAATACATTTTTGATAGGATATAAAAGAAGAAGAAAATCAAAAGACACATTGCAGGTAAATGATGTCGTTTAAAAGAGTAGAGAAGAAATCAACCGAAATGGGCCGCCAGATGACCCACGAGAAGTCGGACTCTGATTCGGACAAAGAAGGAACCCCCATGATGGTTGGAGGTTACACTGAGATGGTTAGCCGCAGCGACGACTCTGACTGGGACGAACCGGTCGATTCTGGCAAACGCTGTCCTGACCCTATTGCCAAGGAAACTGCTCCTATCAATCGCTACAGCCGCAAATATTACCCTAATCACTAAGCATGCAAGAGGTTCGAATTCTATAATATCAAGAATAAGAAATACTTGAAAATCATGTTACTTATTGTATGAATAATAGTAATACCTTTGATTATATCTCTTGTGGTTTATGTGACTTATGTTTTTCAGATGGGCTCGGCTACGTAATTGGGAAAAATATAAATAAAGACATGCTCAGTCAAAGGCTCGTATAGAAATTATGTATTGTGTGTCTGAATGTAGCAAATAAAAAGAATCCAAGGATGGATGCCTCATGATCGTATCAATGATGATAATCTCATTGGTATCATGCGGTTTTTATACAAAGTAACTCTGGAAGGACAATGTTACTTACTTCTATATTATTATGAACAAGTAGATATGCCAAATTAAAATCTAGAATAAAGCTTTACAACACGGAGGACAATAGTAACAGTCCCCTGTTCTAGATCGCATTGAGATCAATATGAATCAAAGAATCTGAATCTTGGACACCTATAACTGGGAACCAATTCTGAAATAGACATCCTATTAGGTAAAAAGAAAATACCATTAGAATTGATTCAATTTTAGCTAACTTTAAACTAAAGAACAGGTTCAAGATAACGACAGACAATAGCAAATGGAGGCTATTTGATTTCAGCAACTCTTACGAAAATCTCAGTAGTATATATAGACATCTAAAGCTCATACCCATATCAACACACACAATACAAAATACAAACCATAAAACTCACATCTTCTTTACCAAATGCAGTACTACGAAAACCGTGAGAAAGACTACTACGAGGGGGCTCAAGGACAACGCAATGGTTATGGTCATAGCCAGAGCCACGAGGGATATGGCCAGAAACCAACTCGCCCAGTGTATGGGCTTAGCCCGACTATGAACCACCGTAGCCACGGTGGGTTTCTTGATGGGCTCTTCAAGGGTCAAACTGGCCAAAAGAGTCAGAGTGGCCTCGGCACGTTTCTAGGTCAACACAAGACCCACGAGACGAACAAGGGTCATGGACATGGGAAGCTCTTAGGGCAGCACCAGAAGAAAACTCATGAGACAAACAAAGGTCTTAATGGTCTTGGAATGTTCATCAACAATGGAGAGAAGAAACATAGGAGGCAAAGTGAGCACAAGAAGAAGAACAACAAGGATGGGCATGGCAGTGGCGATGAGAGTGGAAGCAGCAGCGGTAGCGACAGCGACTGAATCTGATATGCTCGCTCTAAAGAAAGTGATGCTTATAAGAGAGACTATACAAAGTACTTAGATAAAATAAAACCACTTAGGTGGTTGTGTCTCTGTGTGTCCTATATAAACCTCGCTACTATGAATCTATTATTATACTTTTGCTACAAAAACCAACAAATTCACCAAAACTAGAGTGGTAAAAGATTAATGGCTACCCGTGACCAACTAAACCTAATTCACTAACAAGAGTGATCCGAATCTCATGATTTGTACCAAAAATTTAAATTAGTATGACCATTTCTCAATCAATTATTTCATCTACATCAGATTCAAAGAAAATAAATTAAGAAAAGGTGGAGAAAATTTTAACAATCTTGGATTAAGTTTTTTTTTGTAAGTTTATTTAAAATACGACACAATCAGATCAACTAGTCTATATATAGCTAGTATTAACTGAAACAGAACTCAGTTTAGGGGATTTCACAATACACACGACACGATCATATAGCACGAATATTATTTAGCTAGTTAATTTCGCTGTTGCTGTTAATATTGTTGGAACCAACAACGTGCTAGTGCTATGTGATATTAAAACTCACAATATATATTTCAACAAAAAAAAAATGGATTTTTTGTTATAGGTAAAATGTTGTCATTTTCGTCTTCTGACACAGATCTTTTAAAAGGTCAAGATTTGGTTTTATTTTTTTTTTAAGATTTAGGTCCTGCCTGATCATCCGGACATGCATGGATTGTGTACCACCAAACTACAATTAAACCACTAACCGTCTAACACCAATATATTGCCAAGTTCAACGGGTTTGGCATTGGCATGGTCCGATTCAATCTTTGCAAAGCTTGTGTGATCAAACTTAATGCTCAGTTTTCGTTTCAAAGCACAAACATTTGGTAAGTTGCAACTTCCACGGTGGTTTGATCCGAAGATTTGTTTGGTCCACCATTCTTATAGAAAATGTTCATGTAAAAGATGGGATATGTATATAAATGAGAAAACAAAGAGTCTTTGATAATCACATGGAAGGAGAGAATAAAAGGGACCACTTTAAAAGCATTGGGCATATGGTCGAGACTGTGACATGTGCTTCTCTTCTCTCAGCTCTTACCTTCCCCACCAATCTTATTTAATTGCTTCTCCCCAAACTTCATTATTTTTTCTTTTTAACTTCACTTCACACCTGTGTTTAAAAATCTCTCTAGAAGCTTTTACCCAATCTTAATAATTTTATTAAAAATAAAACTGTAACATATAAACTGTTCTAAGTACAATCAGAATAGGAAAGTCCTTAATGATCAAAATAGAAATTCAAAAAAAAAAAGGAGCTTTCACAACCTCTTTCAAAAACCACGAGGCTTCAGATTTTACCCTAATTACGTATATTTAACAACTTTCAAACGATTTTAACAACTTGAAAACCCTAAAATTCACGCCTAAAACCCTAATTTTTCTCATCATTTTTTTTTTCCCTAATCCCAAAGTGTTTTGCTCTTCTTGTTGTTGTTTGTTGCAGTTTTGATCAAAAATTCACAGTTTCGTGTATTGGTTTAACTGGCGAGAACTTCCCAAATAAGCTCTGGATCGAACGATGGCATCCTCGCTAGCAAAAACCCATCAGTGTCCACTCCCATCATGGCGTCTTCCTCCGCCGCCGCCGCCGCCGCCGTCGTTGCCGGAATTTCATCGGAGACCGAAACCGATGCCGGAGAACTATTCTCACTGTTACACAATCCCATCTGCGAAACCCAGTAACTGTCCTCTGAGTTAACCGCGGTCGTAGTCATCGTCGCCGATATAATCTCCGGTGATGAAGAATATGAGGAATCTGCAGTCGCCGACGAGCTTTTGCTCACTTTGGCGCTCTTTTTCGCTCTCTCTTTTCTGACTCTCTGGCAAATGGATTGGATCTTCCCGTCGACGGCGTTCTTGAGAGCTATTAGCTTCGAGGAGTCTCCGAGTCCGAGCAGCTCACTCGGGTCTTTGAGATTTGGGAAATTGAGACGAGCGTATTCTCCACGGAGCTTATAGGCGGCGCGATCGTAAGCGTAAGCGGCGGCTTCGGCCGTGTCGTAAGTACCTAACCAAACCCTCATTCTGTTTTGCGGCAATCTTATCTCCGCAACCCATTTCCCCCAGTGTCTCTGCCTCACTCCTCTGTAAAGTTTCTTCTTTTTCGTCGTCCTCCCAGCCGCTAACGCAGCGGCGAAAGCTTCCGCTGGAGTCCCGGCCGCCGCTTGGAGCATTAGCTCGGAAGTTTGATGATGATCGAACGATGAGGAAAACAGAGGAGGAGGAGGAGCGGAGATTGCTCTGTTTTGAAGGTGGAATTTCTCGATGATGTCTCGTTGCCGGAGATAGACGGAGGAGCCGAGCTGCGGCGGTGGCGGAGGATTGAGAGTGTTGAATGATGTTGTGGCGGATTCTACAGAGGAAGAAGGTGTGAGAAGTGAGAAGATGGAGTCGAGTGTGTTTGGTCCTCCTCCTAATATGATCTGAGACAGAGATGCTCTGATCTCTGAGATTCTAGGGCTGAAATTTGTCTGATAAAGATCATTGCTTTCTTCCATTTTTTTTTTAAACTTGACGTTTCTTGAAGTATAAGCAAAAAACAAAAGAAACCCTAACAATTGTGTTTGATGATTGATCAAAAGGAGATTGAAACAGAGGATTAAAAGAGATTGGTGGTTTTGAAAGAAAGGTAGAATTGTTGTTTTTTTGTTTTAAGATCTATTAAATGGGTTTATGGGTTTTTAAAAAGTAAAGAAAGAGGTTGTACATATTTATAGACTTAGCTAGAGAGAAGCAAAACAAACTAGAAAGGTTGCTTTACAGATTTCACATGGACTTCTTTGACTTTTTTTTTTATTTTTGTATTTAAAAAAAAATATATATATTTTGCCAAACTATTTTCATCATGATTTTAATAAAATACTTCTACTTTAAGGTAAACAATATAGTATACAATATTTCCAACCACAATTTTTAGAATTTATTAATCAGATCATGACAATTATAAGCACTTAGCACTACACTCATGATATTCTATATGAGAATGTTATCGATATGCATTTTGCACAAATTCTTCTATAGATCATGAAAAATAATTACTCTATGGTTTTTCTCGCTTTATGTTCAAATACTTTTTTTTTATTAGGTAACAGCCTAGGACGAATATTTATATCTAATTGTCACAAGGTATAAACGATTTAATGTACATTACGGAGTTAGATAAATATGACTATTTCTTAAAAGTTAAGTGTAGACATATGTTGTGGGAGTAGGACTGTAGGAGAAAGCTAAAACTGTTTTGGTTATAGTTCTATACGATATATATATTTCATTTATGCTCAAACAGAATAAGTAATATTCAAGTTTCGATGTGTAGTAACATTAAATAGAAAAATTTCTACTAATGACAAGGTGGGTAGCTTTGATTATGGCCTTAGCAAAACTCATGTCAATTTGTATTTCATACTGAAGGTGGACGTTTTACATTCACACATCTTTTATGGAATAGATTCACACTTGTTAATACAACATTTATACTATTTTACGTACGTAAGAGTGAACTTGTAATACATCAATTTTTGGGTACAAATGAAAAAGAAAGTTTGAGGGTTCGGCAGGCTGATCTCTAATTACCCATCGTACAAATTACAAAATGCAACACAACTTGTCTAAATGATGCCTTCTATGATATATATATATATATATATATAGATACAAAATGATAACATACGATTATATTTACTTTGAAATTAGTCAGATATGATGTTTATTTTTGTTTTTTGATAATAAGATATGATGTATATTTATATCTAAAGTCCATATTTACTTTTAATATATCTAAATTAGTCAGAAATTATATCTTCTAAAACTGTCCTAGCTACTAGCTAGTATCGTCGGAAAATAGTTTTGTCGACACCGTTTTGACCATTACATATATAAGATATGACATTAAATGAACACGCATTTGATGTAGAAACAGAAGAAATTAAACATGTTCTGTCTTCTCGCATTACACCCTTCACATAGTAATTGCAAGTTTTTTTTTTCTTTTGAGTCAATTCTAATCCTTTCAATTTGTTTTTTGTTTGGGTGTAGTCCCCACGAAAAACTTTTAAAATTTATTGAGGTAAGAGAGAAGAGAGGAAGAGCCAAGACTTCTGTTTTAAAAGGTCCGTGTCGAATCATAAATTCTCTCTGCCACGCCTCATCTTCTCGCCCTGATTAGTTGCGTCTCATTCTCTCTCCATCTTCTCATAGCCTGCACAAACTACAATTATTAAGGGATCTCTGCGTTATACTTTCTTTAATAGATGCATAAAAATGATATAAACCCCATATTCCAAATTTCTTGACCAACGAGAGCACGATATACTAATGTTTATTTGCAACAGAATATGCATTTTCACCCCCAAAAAAAAAAAAAAAATCACATTTGTTTCTTAAATTACTTGATAACTTCCGTTCATATAGAGTTCATATATTCACATTAAATAAGGTTTGAAAGTGATAATAACCTAATGTGGCCATTGTTCAAAATCAAAAATCAATTTACGGTTAACATATATTTTCTTTTTGACTATTGCATAATTTATAATTATTAAGTTTGAGATTCAGATCTTCCTATCATCAAGAAATCGAATTACGTATACTGATTTCTTCTTATATATCTAATAAAATATTATTGTTCCTTTATAGCCAGATTCGGCAAATTTTAAAATAAATGAAATAGTAACGTTCAAGCTTTTACTTGTGGGAAAAGGACCCTATGTTGAACCTATAAATTACACTTTTTGCCAAAATCAATTTATAGCTTTTTCCTTCTCGACAGGGGTAAACTCAATTTGTATCAAATGTCTAAAAGTCTTCTTCTAGACTCAAGCTAGATTTTAAAATATCTAGTTCACTAAAAGATGTAATTTGGAGGGTCACGAGTTATGTATGGGTCGCAACCATACGTTTATAAGTTGGGTCTTTTTTTAGTACGTGCAGTGTTAGCCAAAATCAGTACGTGTTAATTACATTGAGAAGTGTACATATATGATATAGGTGTGTGATCAATGACACGTACAGTCAATATATTACTTTTAGAACATATCTCGGGGCTGGTCCATTCCTAATAAATCCAAAAAGTTATCACACCGCCAATCACATGTTACCTTTCGGTGTGATTTTTTGTTTATATTTTGTAATAAAGGATAAAAAAAAGATTGTATATGCATATGTCTCCCTATACGAGCCGATGAGACTTAGTTACACCAGTTGTTCATAAAAATAATTTAAATTAGTTTAACATTTATATATATATATATATATAGTGGTTATCCAAGTTGACAAACTATATATGTCAAATCATCAACTCAGAAATTGTAAAACCAATTTGATCATATATATGTCCTAATCTAGTTAGTCAGGGGTTGAGTTAAAACATGTAGCGATGAGTCAAATCTAGGTCAGTTTTGTACGCTTTTGCAGTTTTGCTAACGGATAAAAAAAAGAAAGAAAGAAATCTCTAAAAATCTTCCACAATGAACGAGGCAACTCCAATTTACAGAAGTTAGTTACCACCATATATATTGTTTCGGTTTAGCCAATCCAGATTGGGCATTCTTCTGTTAGGAAAGATTAACAGTAACTTTCATTTTTTTAAAGGCTAAAAAAAAAAAAGGTTCCAACGAATTAATTATTGTAAGAAAAACTGGTAGAAACCCATGTGGAGTACTTGAGGCCATTTAAAGACAGGGATATATAGCTGGTATCTCTCTCTCTATCTTGGTAGTGAATGAAACATATAATCACAGTTTAATTATTTAGAATAATACATAAAATAACTTTATAGAATTAATATAGAAAGTGTGGTTGGCAGAGAATAAGTAGTAAGCAAATTGTGATGTTTTCTACTTTGTTTCTTGTTTCAATATAAAAGAAGGATTTAGAAGCAAATAATACAAATAGACAACATCATTGTTTCTTGCACGTAAACGTCAACTGTATCAGTTGCTTTCGTATATGAACAATAGAAGCCGATCGAAGAGCACCAAAAACTTGTGGTACACAAGCAAAAGAGGCAAATGTGCCCATATTGCAAATTAAACAGCGTTGAGAATCTTATCCGGATCAAGTGTGTGACAAACACAGTGTGAAAGTAACTGCGTCGTCGACCTTTTTGGTCTAAAAGAACGATTGGCAAATAGCAGTAGATATGAGGAAAAGACAGGGGTATAACATATATTTTAGACACCGAAAAAGTAGTGTTTTGTCGTTATTAGCGTATGTCTTAGAAACACGACGCCGACAGAACAGTGGTCCACTGCTCCTGAAGTCGACACGTGACCAAACTTTGTCTCCTTCTGAGGTCCCTAAAAAAGAACGGATCTCGCTTTCTCCAGATCAGTCACTCGCGATATCATCTCGCCACGCTACGTTTCTAATTACGGCAACGGCGTTGTTTACGTAATATCAACGGGAATTGACGTCACGCTGATGCCATTGTTTCTACATCTGATATTTGATGATGTTGGTATATAATATATGGCTTTAATAACGTTGCTCCTTCTTTTTTTTCGGGTCACGTGGTTCGTTCAGTAACGTTGAGAATATCATAAGTATCTACAAAATATTTTCAGCTCATTGATTATATATTGTTAGATAAAGAAAACATATGTGTTCAAACCAACAGGTCAAAACTGTGTTCCTAACAAAGTTTTCTAATCAACCAAAAGCTTTCAAAACGCAGTTAAGATTTCGTGGTACTAAAAGGCATCACGATTTGGAGTATTATAATACTCCTATAATATGATTATAGGGTGTATATAAAAAAAGTTCGTATAAAATCGTACGGATAAATCCTAGAATGCTAAAAAGGTGAATTTTGTATGTATATTTTTAAAAGCCAGTGACTACAACAAAAGATGTTATTTGCTCCTACTTGCCTTAATTCTATTGGATAACTACTACACATAGACATGATTCTATAGACATATAACAACATAAACATCATTTTCCTTTAAAAAACTCCATTAGTTTTATAAAAGCAACTACCTAGTTCAACAATGTAAATAAACCTACATCTACGTGAAAAGTTGTGGACCTCATACGATTACCGATTGAAGGTTTTGACGTATGTATTTTGCAACTTATAGGGAATTGAGTACTAAATTTAAATACTCTCCGAAGTATTGAGCGCAATTAATTTACCGACCAAGCCATATATATATATACATATATTATATATGTGTTATATAATAAGGATATTCCGCACTACACAAACGCATACATATTGTTTATACATATAATAGCTTATGTTACGACACGTATATGCGTATTATTAAGATCCTATTGTATGGGTTAAAGATGTGACATTATTCAACGGATAGTAGACATTGTGACGAATATCGTTCCTTTGACGGCTAGGTGGACCATAACACTATTAGACTTTTAACATATATTATGTATCTATATAATTAGTTTAATTTATGTTAGCTATATCCTATATATTATATGGAATACCTAAACTTTCTTAGAACATATATAAGATGAGTATTTGTCGATCTTAATTTACACAACAAAAAGAGAAAAAATATATATATATATATATATATATATATATATATAATATTCACACATTTCTCCCTAATTATTAACGTGGGTTGCGTAAATAATTAATACATCTATTTCTTTCAACTCAACAAATGTTGCATAACCATGAGGTGGTGTGATCGATTCTGTTGATCTAGGTCAGGGATTAATTCTTCCCAAGCGCAGAATTACTCAGCTTTATCTCTTTGATCACATAGATATAGATATATTGCATATGGCCCATTTGCATACTTGGGAGATTCTACCTATAAGATATATTCTCCCCGAGAGATTAATCTTCGACCCCTCGATAGATCTTGCCTTCCTACCATATTATTTGTACTAATCTACGTGTGCTCATATACGTATGAGGTCCCCTCTTATCCCTAATAGTAGACGCTTGAAATTTCTCAAGCATACGTACGTAAATAAACACAGCTAAGAAAATGCTAAAGACAACGTATATTTCACATGCACCCTATGACAGTAATAGACTAATAATATGTAGTATGACCAGATCAAATCTTAGTATTTCACAAATAGTCAACTATTAAGTGTTATCAACATGTACCGAATTAATTAGGCATTGATTTTTCTATTTACATGACGCACATATTATGTCGATAATAGTTTGTTTAGGAAAAAACAAAAAAAATACCACGTCGGATAGCGAATCTAAAATAACCAAGTCAGAAACAAAGAACTTGATTATATCACTTCGTATAGCTGACTTAGTCTTCGTTCTCCACAGAATATAATTTGATTCATAATCAAAAACTTCAATAATTAAGATAGAATGGAGCTGGACGTGGACCCGGTCGGTTTGACCTTCTTTCATTTTTTTTTTCTCTTTGCTTTCAAATAATTGACACTCTTTGTATATCTTTCCCAAAAACATTATTGAAACTTTATAGCGTGACTATGCATTGTAAAACTTTTTATTTTATTATACTCTTCTCTTTTAGGTTGTTAATTAAATTAAACATGCAAGCCCTATCCGATTATAAATTCTAACACTACTACGTACCCTATAATTGAGGTAAGTTGACTTTGTCCATTGACGAGACAGGTGGCGAATTCAGTACCGACACCAAGTGAAGCTTTTGACTTTTGTCCTATTTAATTTTCTTAAAAGGTTTTTTTTCTTCCCATGCAGGTATTAGTTGTCTAGTTGGTACGTTCCCGTTGGTATTTGCTTCTCAATTATAATTCGAATACTCATGTTTATGTTTTTATTTTGTGACAAAAATTATATATTCGGATAAGAACTGTTCAGTTGTATAAATATTTTCAAAATAAATTACGTAATTGGCATCCTTCTAATGATATGTAGATATTTTGAAATAAAGTAAACTCGTTTCACCAGCTTAACAGTTTGATAATTAAGGTTCGTGCTTTCTAAAAGAATAATTTGTGCATCTTTTTTTTTTATATATATGAAAAAAATAACTTTTAAGATTCAAATTATGGTGGTGCCGTGCCACATAATCATAATTAGTGCGGTACAGAAAATTTGACATGTCCAATGTCCACAACAAGTTCACCAATGTAAATTTGAACTAAAAATAAGTCAAACAGGCCCGCAAAGATTGTTTAGCCGGGTAAAATAATGATAACATATCACGTAATTTTAAACTTTGGAGTTAAAAAGAGTAATTAATATGAAATTGGGCTTTGATTGATAAGACTTCGTTCTAATCTCAACCGGCCCAATATAATACTATATCATTCTCCTGATTAATTTTGATAATGCTGTTTTATGAAAATCATCAAAACGGTAGCGTTTGGAGTAAACCTAAAAAACGGTGTCGTTTGAAAGGAAGAAACTGAGAGAGAAGCTAAAGTCAAAAAGAGAGTCTCTCTCTCGGCTCGGCTCTGCTCTGCTCTGGTGTGGTGTGGTGTGGTGGACCGTGGACGGACTCACTTTGTCTTCCTCACAAGTAGTAGTAGTAGTAGTAGTAGTAGTAGTAGTAGGTCTCTCGAACCAAAATCTTCTGTAGCTACAAATCCGAGCACATATACGGATTCGTAGTTGATGATCAGTAGAAGAATCCGATTCAATATTTGTTGCTAGGTCAGTTTTGATCTCTTCCTTTCTTCTTTGCTGATACTAATAGATGATTGATTAACACAGTGGGAGCTTGATTTTGGCGAAAATTGATGAGTTTCAGATGGAATTTTTGAAGTAGAGTGAGTCTCAAAACATGGAGTTGAATCTCGTTTTGCTTCTCTGTATAGCTTTGATTTTCGTCGTTGATACTACGACTACTACTAAGGTAAGCCACTCTCAAATTAGCCCTAATTTGAATTTTTGTTTTGGGGGAAATCTGAGGTTTATGATTTGTTGAAATTAGGTTAATGGAGATCATCATCATCGGGCACAAGTAGATTCCAATTTGACGGATACTACTAGTAGATTTGTTGGTGGGTCTGCTGATAACAATGTTACTGCTGATTCCAAGAGTACTATTATACATGATTCCAAAAACTCGACCAGTGATGATAGTACACAGACACTCTTGGGTGATGGATCTAAGATGATTGATGGTGGAGATACTACTACTACTACTACTAGTGGTAAGAGAGAACAAGGGAAGGTAGCGAGTGATGGAAGTGAAACCACTAAGGAGGATGAGGAGGAGGCTGTGAGCAACTCTTCAAGGAAGAAACAAGGGTTTCATGGTGAAGAATGTGATCCATCTAATATGTGTACTGATCAGGAACATGAGTTTGTCGCTTGTCTCCGAGTTCCTGGTAACGGTGAGTCCTTTCTTCAATCTCCCTATGACTATACTTATTGACATCTTTTTGGTTCTCGGGATTGAGCTTCATCTCATTATTGTGCAGATGCGCCTGATCTCTCACTCTTAATCCAAAACAAAGGGAAAAGGGCTTTGCTTGTAACTATAGCTGCTCCGGGTTTTGTCCGGTTAGAGAAGAACAGTGTTCAGCTCCTGCAAAACGAAGACACTAAGGTAATAATGCCTTTATGTTTAGATATCTATCTCTTCCTGTGTTCTCATTTTTTGTTAAATGCTATTATTGTATGATGCATTCCGTGGCTCTTTGATTCTGTACCAGAGTCAAGAGCATACTTATATATAGTTAAATCCTGACTGAAGCTTGATCATATATTGTTCAATGTTAGTTGACCCGTCTGTTATTATGTGGGGTTCATTTGCTGAGTAGATAGCGCATTTGGTTTATTATGCTAGATAGATTGCAACAGAAAACCTCAGCATGGTTTTGACATGGAGACTTTATACCCTTGAATCACTTGTTCAAGACTAGATTTTGCTATTAGTTTGAGATTGAGATGTTGTTGCTACTTCGTACTGTATATAAAGCTTAAGCTTTTGCAGGTGAAAGTTTCTATTAAGAAGGGAGGGTCCAACGATAGCGCCATTGTACTAACATCGAGCAAAGGCCATTGCAGCCTTGAATTAAAGGATTTGGCAGCATCACATGAAACAGAAAGCGAGGATACAGTTTCTGTTTCTCGTCCTTCAATCCTCAGTATCCGTCCGCGGACACTCATTGTCATCATCATGATCTCCTTCCTCGTTCTCTCCCTTGTCGTCATCCCAGTGATCATTCATGTTTGCAAGAACAAGTCAGGGGGAAACAACAAATACCAGAGGCTCGATATGGAATTGCCAGTCTCGAACCCAGCGGTGGTGACAAAATCTGATAAAGAAAGTGGTGATGACGGGTGGAACAATAACTGGGGAGATGATTGGGACGATGAAAATGGAGATGGAGACGAAGAACAGCCGAATACTCCCGTGTTGCCGCTGACACCGAGTGTCTCCTCAAGAGGGCTTGCTCCTAGAAGACTCAGTAAAGAAGGTTGGAAAGATTAGTTTCACTCTGATTGCTCTTTGTTTCCAATTCCATTCCACAGAGTTGTTAACAGAATTGCGTTTTGTTTCTGTCGTTTAAAGATTTTTCCTTAATTCTTTTGTAGTATACTAGTAAGTACTAAGTACAGTAGAAACCCAAACGTACCTTTCAGAACTGTTTCGTTTACACCTTTTCATATGCATAGCCAATAGTAGACTAGTAGTTATCAATTTCCATCACTACTAATCGTCTCCATAATAATTAGTAGTTAATTAAGGAAAATACTTGTTCATCCCTTCAACCAATTAGATTATGCCATCTAATAAATAGGAAAATATAAAAATTAAGTAGATCATTCCCATCTGTAATATGTTGTTATGCGTACAGATCAGTTTGTCGCTTGTCTGCGAGTTCCCGTGGGGTCCTCTTGTCTTTGAATATACGAGCTCCTCGTTTCTGGGCTTTAATGGTCTATTATGCTCATATATGCATGTGCATTTGGGCCCGTAAAGATGATCTCAGCCTTTCAAATTGTCAATTTCATCACTACATGTTGTTGGTTTGTCCATATTATAATGAAAGGTGTGTTATGTATCTAATTAAATCAACATGAACATATCTTTTAGTGGAAGCTTATGTGAAAGTAGATCTAACAACCTACCTACACATTTATGTTTCGCGATATTTTTTAAACAATTGAACTGAAACGTTTATATACTATAGTTTACAAAGACTCGAGAGAGACGGTCAAAACAACCTTCGGGGGAATGTTAACGTCACAACTCACAAGTGAGGCCGCGCCGCCGGATACCACAACGTGGCACGGTTAAACGACGACGTCGCAAGGATCACGTGGCGGGGACCACAAATTCGGCTGGCAGGTGGGCACGTGCGTTCATGTGCACAAGAGAGACATCTCTCCTTCGCCTTGTGAACTCGACACGAGTCCTTGTTGTCTCGCTGAACATGGAACGTTCGATGGGCTCCTCTCAGCGGTCGTGGGACCTTCAATTATTCGACGGTCCAGATCGAACACCCACCTCGAGTTTTGTTTCTCGTGATCTCGCGATAGTGTCGGTCAGTAAATTCCAAACGACTTACATTACATTAACCGGTCTAATTTTTAAGCCGACCGACACACTTTGATTACCCTACGCGTCCACGTGCATTCTCGTTTCTAAACCCGTCCATGTTTCGTTTCTCGTTATAATATTGTATTGCATTAGTGATTCTCGCGTGGCTTTAATTTAAACTATTTACTAACCAAGTAACCAGTGAGATTAATTTACTCGCCGAATTTGCGACAATAATGTCGGTTTATATAACTTTTTGTTGATATATCGGGGAAAAAATGTCATGTGAAATTTCAATTTCAAGAAAGAAAACAATGTCATGTGAAATAGTGATCAAATATTGTTGCCAGCGAGTAATTCAGCTTAAAATTTATATAAACATGCTGCCAATTTTATCAGAACCAGCTAGTAATGTAATCATATGAATTATTATTGACAAGATTATCGGTGATCCATGCATGTTATGATCAACTATTATTATTGTTATGTGATTTACAGTACATCAGTGAAAATGATTAGCATGCAAAGAAAGAATCTATCATTTTGCACGTATTTAGCTTTCTAGGTCAACGTAAGATCAAAATTAAATTAACCAACCATTGTAAATTTACTTAAGATTCTTCAAACGCTAAAGTCAGCCAAATACTCCCTATGTTAAAAAATCAAAAGTCAAGATATGAAACGGTTGTGACGGTTGCCGGAAATGAACAGAGAAGCTTGCGGTGCAGGGAACATCTCCGGTGAGTTATAGAGCGGGAGAACAACCGGTGCCTTCGGTTTGAATCGACGTCGAATGCTAGGTCTACTGGGGAAAACCCTAGATTCACGATAGATTGCCAAAAAAAGGATGAGTAAATTGGCTTTCCGAGATTTGCGAAGATGGACTCTCCGGCGAGTGATAGATCGGCGGGAGCATGCGATGGCCTTGATTTGGATCAGAGGAAACTTTTATTAAGATTTGATAAGGGTTAAAAAAGGGGAAAAAGAAGAAAAAAACTTGAAAAAGTATACACAAAAGAAAACTAGGATGCGCTGAGCAGGAAAAATAGAGATTTGGTCCCGACGCCGACAAGCAGAAGCTTCACTGGCGTCGGAGAATTTGGTCGGGATGGTCTCCTCCATAATCATGTCTGAGAGAGATGATTTAGTTTTCTTTTTACTTAGTTTCCATTCCATACTATTCAATCTCAAAATTATGTGACAAAATGATTGCCTGTTATGTATAATATAAATAATGACGTCACAAAGTAATTTATGACGTACATTTACAATTTTTCATAACCGATACATTTTATAGCAATAAACAATATATATATATATATATATATATAAATTGTTGATACGAAGATATATAGTTCTGAAAAATATAGTTAGTATTGTTTTTATATTATTTTTGTTAGTCGGTGCAAGTGAACTAATGGAGGTCGATGTGGACTGGAAATACTACAGCTATGAGGAAGCTTCGGATTGAACATTTCAGTACTATGTAGCTTAGTCCTTTTCAGTACTATGTAAACTATGATTCTCGGTAAAAAAACTTTAAACCGAGTCCAGAACGTCCGTTGTAGGTGTGTGAAAAGAGATTGTGAGTTCCCATTGTTTTGTAACCTCAATAATCAATTGACCAAAAGAATAAATGGCAAAGGGGAGAAAATAATATAGCACCGTAAGTGCAGACTTTGCGTTAATAACAACCTAAGTTCCATACAAAAACACAACAAAGAATTATAAAAAGCCGTAACAAAAAGAAGATAGGAATAGGTGGGGAACGAGAAAGATAGTGATATTTGTTTCCGTGATTGGCTCATTGTTCACGTAGTACTAATCTATTCTTATACATATATAATCCACCTTGATATACGCTCATCAGCGCAACTTGTACTTATATGTGTTTTTCAATTGAATAGTGGATTTTATTATAGAATGCAATCATAAGAAAATAAAGTATATATTTCTAAACAATACAAGTGAGTGACATTTGAATTATGATACGATACGTAGTCCATGCTTCAATCGCGGAAATCACAAACTCTTTTTTGGATTATTTTTGACATATATACTTGGTGGAAACATGTGATTGTATCTAGCTTTCTTTCAATTTTTTTTCTTTTTCTTTTAAAAGGTGTTAGATATTCGGTAATATGGACAAAATTAGGTATACAATCGGTCTGCTGCGGTATGACACTATCACAGATTTTTAGAATGATCCAAGTCATTAAATAAAACCTACAACCCTTTAAAGCCCCAAATATCATATATGATTATTAATTATTAGTTATGTGGGAAGTGTAATTCAAATATATATACACGTCTACATCTATATGAGCATAATTATACTTACTTTTGTAGTAGTAGGTGGTGTTGTACTTTAAAAAGATTGAAAAAAAAAATAACGAACGAGAAATTTATAGGAATGAGTTCCCCGCAGATCATGGATAGAGAAAAGCTGGAAGATAAAAGCCTTAAAACCTAAGGGACCTGCTGCCATTAAACACTTGGACCCCATTGTTATTACCAAAACTATAGATATTTATTGCGTTTGGGGCGTTTCAAACGCACGAAACATTTTTAGACAGCTACTTTTAAGTTTTAACTATCCAAATTGAACGCGTCCAAAGCCCTCTACTACAGGACAATCATGTTCGTTAATGTATTGGTAAGGTTTACCGATAAAGTTATTGTGCACACAGTAAGATACGGGTAGGAAATCGGTTCTGCATGAACAATCATTGTGTAACCCTTTGAATGTAGCTAAAAAAAGCTTTAAGTGGTAGTCAAGATATAAAAAGGGGTAATCCACATGTGCTTTTCAATATATCGTATGCTACAAAATCTGGTTTAAATTTGATTAGTCTAGACACTTTGCCTAAGCTTGAGAATATTCTGATATGGGTTTGGTTAGAGGAAATGGGCAAAATGTAAGTGAAACAAACATCAAAATCGTAAAGAGATCTTTAGTAGGGACACATGTCTATTACTTCGCACGTGTGAAGTCTTGCGGGGCTCTCAAAAGCCCGTCCTTGCGCGGTAGTTATATGTTACGCGTGGAGAGAATCCTCTCACCTAAATTTTTATTTTTTTAGTGTATTGTTTTGTATCACTTTTCTTTTCTTTTTCAAATCGCTAAAAGAAATGGTTATTTAGTAAGTAATGTAATTATTTGTCTCCCCCAATAATTTGATCATTTGGTGTTCCATGCGGGTTAATATGCCCGTATAGCTGGGGACCTCTTAATTAGTATCGTTATTCATTGCATCTATAAACTATTAATGCATTTGGTGATGGTATATCAAGTGATCTCATCAAGTCGTAAAAACCATGTTAATTCGGATTAGAGAATCGATATGTGAGTTGGTTTAGAATTCTATGTTAAGTATGGTTTTGATTCAATGCTTAAACCCTAATTAGTTACATGGCTTTCGCAAGAAGGAGCGACATCTCGAAAAGGAGGGTCACGATCAGAAGATACCATGCATACTAAAGTAGTTTCTTAGGTGATCTAGCTTAAATCATTTTCAATCACTTGCTATCTGTTAATCCCATAACAAGTACATGTGTGTGAACACCCAAAACTTCTGCGTGTCTATTATAGAGATTTTTCATTTAAAACAATTTTCTATTAGTTAATTAATTTGGATTTCGGTTCAAAACACACATGGGTTCAAAACAGTTGTCTTAACAAGAACTCTTGATATTGTTACATTTGGAACCGGGTGATACGATATAGTTTATTAAGCTACTCAGAAAGTCAGAATTTGTAACTTAATAATATATAATGCATACTGGTTACCGTTATGCTATCACCTAATTCAAATGAGAGAGAAACTATGTGTGTATTATAGTTAGAAATTATGACTTTGTTATATATTCGAAGTGGTCGAAATATAATATTTCCCACTCTCCACCATGACTTTTGAGTTTTGATAGCATTCGTGAATGTCAAACCTAATAAAGTAGTAATAAAAGTTATCACTATATGCTATCTAATCGGGCAGACGGTCTATTTTCTCATGGGAACTATCGTATCAAACCAGATAGAGCCTGTTCTTTACCCTCGGTCTATTTTTCCCCGAAATAAAAGTTCGAAACCAATTTCCCTCTGAGTCGAAAGTTCGAAAGCTATATCTCCCCGATTCTGGATTATAGCGGTATAATGTCTAAACCAGAGACCAAACCATATATGTTCTAAAAATAAACCAATTGTTGAACCAAATTCCTCCACCTACCCGACCCGTTTATCATAAAATCCAGAATCAAAACCTAAAATCAATTTTCACTTCTTGCATAATCGATTCTTCTTATTGAATTTGCTTCTTCTTCTTGAATTTGCTTCTTCTTTCACGAGTTCGAGTATCACAATGAGTAATGTGTCAACAAATTCCACCGAATCAAGTTTCCGTGCAAGAGGAAGGGTTATCGGTGTGCCAAAGAGATGTTGGTGCGGGGAAGGAATCATGGCTTTGACATCGAAGTCCGATTCGAATCCGTACCGGAGATATAATCGGTGTGGGTTTGCAGTAGCCAATAAGGTAACTGTTTTTTCTAATTTTGTGTATAACATTTGATTTGTTTTTCTAATTTTGTGTATAACATTTGGGTTGTTGCAGCTTAGAAACGATGAACACATATTTAAATGGGTTGATGAAGCTTTTGTCAATGAGATAGATACATTAGATGCAAAGACTGTTGAACTTGAGAAGCAGCTGAAAGATATCAGAACAGAGAGATTTGAGTTGGAAAAGATGGTTTATGAGAAGATGGAGAAGGAGATATTTGAGAAGGTTGAAGATGCTTTGGATGAAGCCAAATCAAGCAATAAGAGAATGATGCTTATCATAGTATTCTTATGTATGATCATGATTGGTCTCACTAAGCTACTAGGTTGAACAAGAGATTCAGTGTTGTTGTTAGTTTGTTGTTGCTATGAAGACAATTGTTGTTAGTTTGTTGTTGCTATTGTGGTAATGAGAATGAGAAGTTAAATTTCAGAATTATGATATTGATCATAGCCGTTCATAAAACATTCACCAAAATACATCACTAGCAAGTTTTAAGAAGAGACAAAAGAAAAAAGACATAGGGAATTACAAGTCTATGTGGTCGAAAATACATTAAGGCAACCACAAAATTAGAACTTGATTAAGCTTGAGTGAGTGAACCTTCACTTGGTTCTCCTTGACTTGGCTGCAAAAAAAAAATTAAAACATTGTAACATTAGTAAACCAAAACAAACTCTATAAACTGAAACCATGAAAAGGAAAATCATTCACCTTGGCAAACTCTTTCTTGTGGAACCTAGAATTATGATTCGCTTCTCCACAAAAGCCATAATGCAGGATTCTTTTCTTCTCCTTTGGTTTCTTCTTAGTTGGCGACTCATTAGCACCCTTCTTCCTCTTTTTGTCAGGCTTTTTCTTCTTACCTTTATCTTGATCTTCATCATCTTTATCTTCATCATCTGGTATACACACATTAGGAGCATTTGTCTCAGGCCAAAACCTTGGACCTCTCTGTGGAACCAGGCCTTCGGTGTAGTTTCTTCTCCACATAGCTGTCCTGAACCATTGACAGACATAGTTCTCGGCTACAAGTGTTTTCTCGATGATGACTGCATAAGCATGTTCACATGGGATGCCACATATCTGCCACTTCATGCAGGAACAAACCATCTTCTTAAGGCAGACTCTATGTTTATCTAAACCATGATGTACTTCATATGTTCCATTTGTGCTTGAATAAACCTTCGACTCACACGCATACTTATGCTCTTTAGCTAGAAACAATGCAACATATGGAGTGCAGATCCCTGCAAACAAACAATGCAATCATTATTGTTTAAAACGAGACCTGTGTGAGAAACAATCAAACCATTGATAATACTAAAAATCATTGAAATTACCTGTGTGAGAATAAGATTCTGCAGACCTTCTGGCAATCCTCACCATCGCAAGTCGTCTGATTGTCTCTAGCATAGCAATAAATGGTTTCTCCCTTGCCTTGTTAATGGAGCTGTTAAAAGACTCTGTGGGGTTATTATCAACATCTTCACAATAACTCTCAATCTTGTGGAATGCCCTACACCATTTTTTTGGATTTGTCCTCATGACATCATTGTATACACCAATATCATAACAGTAGATCCTCTCCAAGTGCCGCTTATAATCCGTCTTATTGTAAGACCAAGCCAAATCCCACAAAAGTGGCTTCATCCGAGTTTTATTTCCATGATGCTTCTTCAAGTTCCCGTAGATGTGTTGTACACACATTCGATGCTCCATCTTTGGTAATTCCAGCTGAACAGCTTTGATCAATCCCTACAAAATAAGAATAATCATTTAAAGGTACCATAAAAAATACACAATCAAAATCAGTTACAAACAATGATAATAATAATTTACCTTTTGCCTATCAGAGACCATAATGAAGCCGTCACCATCATTTAGTCCAAGGTCAGTCTTCAGCAACTTCATAAACCAAACCCAATTGTCGGTGTTCTCAACTTTTACAACCCCCCATGCTATTGGATAAATACCATTGTTAGCATCTCTACCTAAAGCTACCAAAAGCTGTCCCTTGACCTTATTCTATAGGAAGCAACCATCCATTCCTATTAAAGGTCTACAAGTCTCTTTCCATGTTCTTCTTATGTTGTCAAAACAAACATAGAACCTATTGAACATGTCTTTCCCTCCATCATCAGTCACACATTCAACCTCTACATGTGAAGCCTTGTTAGATTCTAATATCTCAGCAGCATAATCTCTTAATCTAGCAAACTGTTCATCATACTCCTTATCAATCCAAATTAGTGCCTTCTTTCTAGTCGCCTGACATTGATGCCTAGTGACACTAATCTTCCACCTTTCCTTTATGATTTCTTCCATTTTCATTGGCATGAAGTACTCAGGATTATCTCTAATCTTATCAAGAAATAATCTAGCTATATGTGGAACCTTGAACATCTCACATTCTCCATTAGGGATACAACTATGATTATCATTAAACTTTCTA
This sequence comes from Camelina sativa, assembly GCF_030686135.1. Taxonomy (NCBI): domain Eukaryota; kingdom Viridiplantae; phylum Streptophyta; class Magnoliopsida; order Brassicales; family Brassicaceae; genus Camelina; species Camelina sativa. Next base: position 34,492,384 of record NC_141886.1, read on the forward strand.
ATCCTCCACATGTTATCACTTGGCAGAATTGCGGCATACACCTTCCACTCACACCGTGAACCATCATCTCCATTACAACCAACACACATAAAGCCAATTTTATCTTTATCATACCTGTATTGCTTCAAATTGTTTCCAGTTCTGAGAACATAGTCCGTCACTGCTTCTTTGAAAGCAACTCCACTGAAGAATGTCTGCTTATCATACAAATGCCCATCACCGCGCCTGATATGTGTATGAACTGGCTCTGTACCGTCACTGTTTTCATCGGTATCACTCTCCGGATACACATCATGGCGGACTGGTGGTTCATCGACGAACTCATTCACCAACTGGTCGATGTGAAATTCATCTCTGTCATGTGCTTCTTCATCAAAATCTCCTCTGAAGTCTGCATATGCCAGGACAATCGCCATTGAAGCTGTTTTCCCAAAGAAATTTAAGCAAAGAATTAAACTTTGATCTAGGGTTCTTCGCAAATTTGGGGATTTTTAGTTTTAGGGATTTTTGGATAGTGAATCGAAGTTTAACGGGTCGAAGTCAGGTTTATTTTGGTTTAATTTGGGTTTAGTTTTCTTCTAATCGGTTAAGTAAATAGTAAACCGATATATGGGTTAATTTATGAAATAGAATTAAACTGTGGAGATATAGCTTTCGAACTTTCGACTCGGGGGGAAATTGATTTCGAACTTTTATTTCGAGAAAAAATAGACCGAGGATAAAGAACGAGTTCTATCTGGTTCGATACGATAGTTTCCATGGGAAAATAGAATGTCTGTCCCTATCTAATCTATTTACATACTGGAAATAAATTTAAATCTTATTACTATGTATATCGTTCAATAAGTTGCTTTTATTGCTTTCACATTCCACCTATTTATCTATTATTTTTTCAGTTGACAAAATTTCCACAGTTTATTGTTTTTTTTGTTGTCAAAAAAATTACCTCAGCCTATTAAAAATGTTAAAATGTGTATTATATTGTTTCAAACGGTAAGCTCAAAACTCTATGAAATGGTTTTTAACATCGATAATATTACTCTTCTAACCACAAGTTATTGTTCTCATATATATTATATATATATATAAAGCTATGATAATTACATAGATCAGATGTCAAACTTAATAAATTAGAAATGTAACTAGTTAACGACTAATGTTTTGTTTTTTGCATTTTGTATAATTACTAAAACAGCAGAACAGTAAGAAGAAAAAAAAACAAAGAAAATAATAAATAGAAGTGACTTCTCCAACTTGACTTGCCTAAATTACATGTACTAATGTATGCTTTACGTATTATCATGGACATACAGGTCGTTATTATATATATATATATATATATGTAGTTATGCACATTTCTAATTTAGTTGAAGATACAACTCAGATTGTTTTTCCCACTGATACAACTCAGAATTGCTGTTTGGCAGCTACAAAACTATCAGCCAGACTCACACAAATAGAGTTTGAGTGCAAACTAATCTCACTTCACTTAAAACTACAGCAAAAGTTAATTGTTTTATCGTTTGTTCGTTTCTAGATCTAGACATCAATTACTTTATATATACGACCGGTGGATAAACTATATGTTAACTCCCTCCGTCAACTATATAATAGAAGAACTATGTATTCCGAATAACCAATTTTGATTGAAATTAAATTGAATAACAAAAAAAAATGTTTTAGACGCACAAAGCAAATCAATCGACTATTGTAAATAAGTTTTACTCTCTTCAATTAATGTTTTTAAAAAATAAAAATACCAGCTTTTATTAATAGTAATTATTAATGATAAAAGAATGCAAACAAATAAAACAATATAGCTTGTCATCTGAGGACATTCCCATCGGAACATATTGTTTCTCAAATATACATCAGTCAGGGATTAAATATTATTAATTAAAGCCCCAAAGATACTACTTAAATTTATAAGGCAATGGCTTTTTCGTTTTGGGCTGTTTGACTGTTGATTGTCGATGGAGTCTCTAAGATGACACCGAGTAAGATCTTGCCACGTACAAAAAGGCACTATTACTTCGTTCAAAGTGGTCGTTTTGTGTTCTTTTCCCCCCCCATAATACTGTGAAAGCTAAAAGCTCTCCCTATTTATTACTATTACCGTTGTTTGTAAGGATGAAACGTTTTTAATTGGTTGGGAAGTACAAAAGCAAGTGGGACCCATTACCAAAAATACGATCACCTGAGTGGAACGGTGCCGTGGCCGTGACACAACCGGCGACAACTCGGTCAAACCGGAGAGCTTTTTGCCTCTTTGACCTTCTTCCTACGTGTCGTGTCAGTTTACTTTTCCAAACCGCGCAGCGCAGTTAAAGATACTACTACTATACTAGGTTTTAGACGATAACAAGATAAAACTTACATTCGTTTTCTCTGATTAAAGAAGCTAAAAAGATAAGATTAAATATATACGGTCAAAAGAAAAAAGAAAAAGCAAACCTGAAGAAATTTCTCATTTATAAAAAGAAATGCAAATACATTATTATAAAATATAAAGAAAGAAAAAATGAGAAGATTTGTGAGATAGCTATAGGATTAGGATGAAGAAGAAAAAAAAGAAGAAGAAGAAGAGAGAGAGGTAAAGTAGTAAAAAGAATGATTCGGCGGGAGGCCGTTGATTGCGGTTGGGGGAATAAAGCCATCTGACAAGGAGGCTTGTCCGTTTTGACTCCCCCCCCCCCCCCCCCTTAATTTCTCTTCTTTTGTCCTTTTCTTCTTCTTCTTCTACTACTTCTTGTAACCACCACGTACGTATCCCTCTCCACTACTAATTCAAAATACTACTATTATAATACTAATGTTAAATTACAATTTCACTTTGTTTAATAAGTTATATAACACGTTGGTAGTACTTACTAAAACATACTGTACTGCAGTAGTAGTTATATAAGGCAAGGCACACAAATCAATTTAAGTAGTACTATATCAACTTAGAAAGAAAAACAAAATAAAGCATTGATACATAATTTGATTCAAATCTCACCTTAAGAGTGTTTTTTTTTGTTTCAACAAGGCTTTGAGTTGGATGGAGTTTTCTATTTGTGAATCAAAAGGTATACTGGTAAGTGGTAACTAGTGCTCATTGATGGAAGAATTAGATAAAGAAAGAGGTGATGGAACTGAAAATATTAAAAAAAAAAAAAAAGGGAAGAAGAGAAGAGTGTTCGGTTGTCGGTTTGTCGGGTTAACCCACTTTGATAGATGGTTAAGCCAGAAGAAAACCAGATGTCAAAGCTGCTCGTCAACGTGTTTTCCCATTGTCATCTTTTTACGTTACTCTCTCTCTGTCTCTCTGTTTAGCAATTATACATCAACATTGCTCTCTATATCTATGTTTCATCTTAGCCAAAAAATATACCAAATTACACTATTTTTTTCAAACTTACTAAATTTTTTCTTCTTCTAAAATTCACAACTGTTCAATGATACTACTAGTATAGGTTTTGAGAACTATACCAGTAGTATTTTGAGAACTAAATGGAGCGTCTTAAAGTTATTAAAATGATACTACTGGTATAGGTTTCTATGAAAAAGAGGACCTAGCATTTTTTTTGGTAGTTGATTCCTGTATAAACCCTATAAAGCAATGAAGTGTGCAAGGTTCTTCACGATAAGGGGAGTGGGGTAATAAGGAGAATTTACACAAAAGCGAACAAAATCAGTTGGGGGCAAAATCACACCTTTATTCCTCGTCTTCACACTCACCATATAACGCCTTGATAATAATAATATATAGTATTAATCTTATTAATTAACCACTAATATGGAGTAAACAAATCTAGTTTTAGACGGTAGTATGACCATTACTTTATGTGAATGTAAACACATTCATTTTACCACCTCGCCGCCCCTATATGTGAAAAGAGAGAGAGACGTAAAGATTCATGGGAACACTCACATGACTTTGTTCTTTCCATTTTTCTTTTCTTTCAAAAATAATAAATCATTATTTTTTTTTTGTTAAAGAATAAATCATTATTTTTTCAAAATGTTTTTGTAATTACTCTCTCAGGAGTTCCTTTAAAAAAAAAAAATGACGTTACGTCTTTAAGAAAAAAAAAAGAATAACTGTTTTTCCAATTAATTTATGATAATTAATGCCGAAGACATAAATTTCCACCTGATTAATTAACTAATTAAATCTTCTATATATATTTCAAAAATCATTGTCTTAAACGTATGTACATAGGTGATGTAGTACATTTCAAAAGTTCGATCAACGAATTAAATAACTACTTAATAATAATCACACTCAAATAGTAATAATAATAAAAAAAAACATTATGAAAAGAAAAGAAAAAAACATAAATACATAATAATAATGAATGAAAAGGAAACTAAAATAATAATAATAATAATAAAATCATTAAATGAAAGCTAACTGTCAAAAAAATTAGTGTCGCTTGGTACCTTCCTGCTTTCTCCTTCCTCCTTCAGAGTACTGAGTACTACTATATATCACACTTGAGCTCGTCCCTTCGTCTTCACAACTCCCTCCCTTCTCCCTTCTAGCTCCGGCGACTTTTTTCTCAGTCTTATTCAGCTGATAACCTCGCCGGCATTTCTCTTCTTTTAAAAAAAAAACAAAAGAAAGTGATGGGGTCCGTATCTGCTGCTCTGTTACTGCTGCTTCTCTGTTTTCCGGTAGCTTTCTCCGGCCATGATTACGGTCAAGCTCTTTCCAAGAGTCTTCTCTTCTTCGAAGCTCAGAGATCTGGCGTTCTCCCTCGTAACCAGAGAGTCACTTGGCGTTCTCACTCCGGTCTCACCGACGGCAAATCAAGCGGCGTACGTCTCCTTCTCTCTCCTCTCTCTCTCTCTCTCTCTCTCTCTCTCTATTTTGTATTCTCTGATTAAGACATTGTCGCCGTTCATCATATCTAAAACCAGACACGTTAACCCTCTATATATATTTCGAGAATCAAACTCTTGTTTTTTTTTTTCTTGTACAATAGATCTATTCGTCGTTCAAGGCATTGTTTTCATGTGTTCGTCCGGTTACCTAAAAAATCTTGATGTTTGTATATCAGGTGAATCTAGTGGGAGGTTACTACGACGCCGGAGACAATGTGAAATTCGGACTTCCGATGGCGTTCACGGTGACTATGATGGCGTGGAGCGTGATTGAGTACGGGGATCAGTTACGAGCCAACGGCGAGCTTGGGAACTCCATTGACGCCATTAAATGGGGTACTGATTACTTTATCAAAGCCCATCCTGAGCCCAACGTCCTTTACGGCGAGGTACTCTCTCTCTCTCTCTCTCTATACTACTACTTTATTAGTATTATTATTACAAAATTGATATTGATTTTTACGTGATAAGTACTGTAATTTTTATTTGGAATTTTTGTTAGGTTGGAGATGGCAACACCGACCATTACTGTTGGCAGAGACCGGAAGAAATGACGACGGACCGTAAAGCATACAGGATAGATCCGAGTAATCCCGGGTCGGATCTCGCCGGAGAAACAGCAGCCGCCATGGCCGCAGCATCAATTGTCTTCCGCCGGTCTAACCCTGTGTACTCTAGGCTCCTACTCACCCACGCCTATCAGGTAAAATAAAATAACTCGGCGCATTTTTTTTTACTCTTTAAGAAGCGCACGTTAGCAATAATAAAAAAAATGTGTGGGGATGTTAATTAAATTACTAGACAGGCAGTTACGTTAAAGAAGTTGCTGCAGAAGCAGAACACATTAAATAGTATTGCACTGCTGCAGAGTAGAAAGAAACTAGAAAAAATGTCATTTTCCGCGCACGTTAGGCGTTATTTCGAGTAGTATGTATGGTAATTTGATAATGACAAATCTGAAAATTAAGTTTAACCGAAATTGTTTCTTTGTTTTTATTCTGACTGCAACTCAAAACAAAACAAAAAAAAAAAGAAGCTTTGAAATAGAAATATCCTCTGAGATTTTGCTTTAAATTACATTTTAGTCACCCAGGGGTTTAGTGTGACACACAGTAGTATTAAAACTCTTTTTGAATATCATAGTAGAATTTAAATTTTTATTTATAAACGGAGTCGTGTCGTCGATCCCGTAAGTGGACCCCTGCAAAAAGATGGATTCTTTGTAGAGAGGGTGGAAAAGAACGACGTCGTTCCCCCGTCCATCACGGGTTTTTTGTGTTGTGTGTGACCTTGATTACAGATCTTGTAATTGATCTCAGCCGTTAATTAAATATTTCCATTTTCTCTCTCTTTTTTTTTTTTAAACTACGCACGTGCCTTGGGCTGTCGGTGCCCCATCCTTGTAACAACTTTCCCCAAATTAACCTCTCTTCTAGATCAATACCACGAATCTACCACTACAAAACTAACCTTGTCTCCAGTGTTTTATTACGGATTTGCCACCCTAATTCCTTTGTTTTTTTTTTTTTTTTTTGGTTACAGTTGTTTGATTTCGCCGACAAATACAGAGGCAAATACGACAGCAGTATCACCATTGCCCAGAAATACTACCGATCCGTCAGTGGTTACAATGTAAGATCCAAATAGATTTTGTAATCTGAGATTTGATAATTTAAGTGCTTTAACAAATTTGTTTCTCAACGATCAGGACGAGTTATTGTGGGCAGCTGCGTGGCTATACCAGGCTTCTAACAATCAGTTCTACTTGGACTACCTCGGTCGCAACGGTGACGCCATGGGTGGAACCGGTTGGTCCATGACTGAGTTCGGTTGGGACGTCAAGTACGCTGGTGTGCAAACCCTTGTTGCCAAGGTTAGTTGGGATTTTTTTTAGTTTTAACCGGTTTTGAAGACATTTTTGGTTTGTGATTCTAACCCGGTTTATTTTATTTTTGGACAGTTTCTGATGCAAGGCAAAGCAGGACGTCACGCGCCTGTGTTCAGGAGGTTTAAGGACAAAGCTGATTTCTTTATGTGTTCGTTGTTGGGTAAAGGCTCCAGGAACATTCAGAAGACTCCAGGTGGTTTGATTTTCAGACAACGTTGGAACAATATGCAGTTTGTCACAAGTGCTTCCTTCTTGACCACGGTTTACTCTGATTACCTTACTTCCTCTCGAAGCAACTTGAGATGTTCCGCTGGAATCGTCGCTCCTTCGCAGCTTCTTTCGTTTGCGAAATCTCAGGTTGATTATATTCTTGGAGATAACCCAAGAGCAACCAGCTACATGGTTGGTTATGGTAACAATTTCCCTCAGAGAGTTCACCACAGAGGCTCCTCCATTGTCTCTGTCAAGGTCGACCGCACATTTGTCACATGCCGAGGTGGATATGCCACCTGGTTCAGCCGTAAAGGCAGTGATCCGAACCTTCTCACTGGTGCTATTGTCGGCGGTCCTGATGCTTACGACAATTTCGCTGACAGGAGAGATAACTATGAGCAGACTGAGCCTGCTACTTACAACAATGCACCACTCCTTGGTGTTCTTGCTCGTCTCAGCAGTGGTCATTCCGGTTATAGCCAGTTTCTTCCAGGTTTGTGTCTGAAATTGCAATGTCCCTGAGATTGAAGTTTGGAACTCAGACATAGTTTGCTTATCCTTTTTTATTGGTTGCGTCCCTGCAGCGGTTCCTGCTCCTGTTGTCAGAAGACCAATGCCTATTCGTAAACCAAGAGTGACTACTCCAGTCCGAGGTATGCTTCTTTCTTTTGTCTACATGTGAGTCTATGAGTGTCTATTAAACAGAGGCTTGACTCTGTTGTTTACTTGTTGTACAGCTTCTGGTCCAGTGGCTATAGTTCAGAAGGTAACTGGTTCATGGGTTTCAAAGGGAAGGACTTACTACAGATACTCGACAACTGTGATTAACAAATCTTCTAGACCTCTAAAAAGTCTCAACCTTTCGATCAAGAATCTCTATGGACCAATCTGGGGGCTCTCGAGATCAGGCAATTCGTTCGGTCTACCCTCTTGGATGCACTCATTGCCATCCGGGAAATCCTTAGAGTTCGTTTACATTCACTCAACATCACCGGCCAATGTCGCAGTATCAAGCTACACTTTGGCTTGACCAAACAACAACATTCAGTGTGTATAGGTCGTGAGAAGAAGGGAGAAAGTCTTTGGTTTTTACCTCTGGGTTCGTCTGTTATCTTCATTTTTACTTTTGGGTTTCTCTGGTGAATATAGAAGGGTTGAAAGAAGGGGTTGAAGAAAGGTGTGAAGAGACAAAGTGAAGACTCTTCAAAAAATTAAAGAAGAGTGAAAGTGCTCATCCTCTTTCTCCTCCAAGTTCAATGCTTTAAAAATTCATATATAAATATTTATATATATATATATAGTGAAAGAGAGAGAGTGAGGAAGATTAGAGAAAGAGAGATAGTGTTTGTGAGATACTGAGATCTTCCTTCTCTTATAAAAGGGGTCTTGTGAGATATTGCAAGGATTGTTTTTTCAATTCCTTGTAGCTCAAAAAACATGTCTGTGTCTTTGTCCTTTTGTGTTTATCTTTTTTTGGTGGGTCTATGGCAGTTGTAAAACTCAACAACAGTCTTTAATGAAATGTGATTTGGTGGCAATCAACTTATGTTAGGTATACTTGTTTTCTACACATGCATACAAACGACTTTGAAAGTTAGTGATATTAATTAATGTGAAATTAGCAAAAAGTAAACTTGTTTTGAGAAAAAGACCAATAATGTATCACTTTTCTTTTCTACAAGGTGTTGTAGACTTGTAGTAGATCATCACTTGTAACGTTTTTCCCAAGTTGTTTATATTTTCTACAATGTTGTAAGTAGTAAGTTACACCGAATCTATCTATTTACCAATGAGTCGAGGATATACTCAGTAAATGTAATTTATAAAAGTTGAAAATTATATACATTGTGGCTTATACACACATAGAACTTTATTAATACAATGTAAATACAAATACACAAAACATGAGGAGAATGTTAACTACAAAATAAGACATATTTCTTTGCTTACAAGCAAGCAAAAAAAAGAAAGAAAAAAGACTAATGTATTTGGCACAAGCAACTTTGATATTAACACAACATAGAGAGAGACATATAACAACAATATGATTTAGAGCGAAAGGCGAAATATATAACCCTGAGAATTGTCCAAACAACTTCCTTTCTTCACACTCTAACTGGGGACAGAGTATAGAAGTTTTACTTCTTTGCCTTGTTATACATTTCATCGATCTCTTTCTGCGTAGAGAAGAACAGAGTAAGCGGTTTTAGGTTAAGATACATAATTCGATTATGCAGACACCAAAACATCATCAAGCCAAATAGGTAATTTACTTGATAGTACTTGAGAAGCTGAGGCCTCTTCTTCTTGTAAGAAGGTGTGATGAGATCTCTTTCCATGTCAAATGGGACTGTGTCCAAATGAACACCTTTGATCAGCTCAAATCCCTTCAGCTGTAAAGCAAAAGACCCAAAATTCTATTTGTTAAAAGATTGTTGAAAAAAACAAACAAGTATTAAGAAGAATCATGAACAAAAATATATGTTAACCTTTTTGTCTTTGGCTACTCTGTTGAATTCTCCAAGTATAAACTCTTTAGTCTTTGGGTTTTGACAGATAGACTCAAAGTCTCCTGAAACATTGTGTTCTTTAGCCCAATGTTCGATATGTATCTTGCTTGGACATACCACAGCCACTAAGTAAGACTCATAGCTGTTTCCATATACCCATATCTGCAAAATGTTTTAATACATCATTAGTTAGTTAAAAATTCTTATTTAACGGTATATTATAGTTATCTTCTCAACTAATACCGATTCAATGGCGGCTACGTGGCTATAAATGTTCTCCAGGTTCTCAACCGCAACGTATTCTCCTTGTGAGAGTTTAAAGATGTTCTTCTTACGGTCGATGATTTTCAATGCTCCATCTGGTTGCCACTCACCAACATCACCAGTGTGAAGCCATCCATCAATGAGGACTTCTTGAGTGAGATCTTCACGTTTGTAATATCCTGAGAACAATGTCTTTCCTCTGATGCAAACCTCTCCACGCGGCTTGCTTGCAAGAGCGTCGTAACCCATCTCTGGAACTGACTCGAGCCTTATGTCAACGTTTGGAACCGGTGGACCAACCGTTCCAAGCATAGCAAGCTCATTTGGAATGGACACAAATGTCCCACCACAACTCTCTGTTAGACCGTATCCTTGCAAAACATGAGCACATGCAACAACTCGAAGGAAAGATTCGATGTGAGCTGCAAGTGGAGCTGCTCCTGAGAGGATCAGACGCACGTTTCCTCCCAATCCTTCTTTAACCTAAAACAGTTTTGTTTAATCGTTCAAGATTTGGTTTACTTCTAACAATCCAAAGGTTCAGGATACAGAGAGTGTAGATTTTAATGTCACCTTTTTAAATACAACTTTGTCAGCGAGGGGAGATGCTTGTGTATGAGTCTTCCCTTTCTCCATGTTTTTTTGTTTGCTGTTCAAGTTATCAAAATGGTTTTAGAAACAGAGATTAATTTTTTATAAAACTGTGGATTCTGATCTAAATATGATACACTTACTGGTTAAATGCAAAGTTGAATAATGTCTTCTTTATGAGTCCACCATCAGAAAGTTTCTGCTGAAGACCTGAAAATTAATATAAACAGCTGAGAACAATTCATTCAAAAATATATTTTTAACTAGTCTTGCAAAATATTTACCGTTGTATATTCTCTCTAGCACGCGAGGAACAGCGCAGAAAACAGTCGGTTTCAATGCAGCAATGTCTTCTATCAATATCTTAACATCCTGATGAAGAAACACATTGTGAATTATTAGCCTCTTATGAAAAGATTCTATAGACAAAACAAACAGATCCTTATGCAACTTTACCCCTCGCCAGAATCCGATAGAGGCTGCTTCATAAATAAAGAGCTCCTCAATCACACGATCGAAGATATGAGCCAGAGGTAGATATGATAGGTAAACATCTTTGCTGGTTAACTGTAACATTTTCCACAACAGAAACAAGAAATTTATTAGAATAATGATCTAAACATTTCCACTATTCTTTAGGTAGTGATGATGTAAACAAGAATAAGTTACCTCTTCATTGATAGTTTTAAGCAATTTTCTAACACCTTCAAGTAGATGAATAATGCTCTCATTTGTAAGCAAGACTCCTTTAGGATCACCAGTTGTTCCACTTGTATACATGATGGTGCAAACATCGTTTCTTTTCTTCTCTGGTAATTCATATTCTTTACCCTCACCCTACGTACATTTATATGTTCAGGATTTAAATTGTTATATAGGGATGATGTTAATTAAAGTAGAATACAAAATTAAAATACGAATATGATTCTCTTACTAGCTTCAAGAATTGGTCCCATGAATATATTGTTAATCCAAGTCTCTCAGCTTCTGCTCTTTGCTCACTTGTAACCTCACCAAAGCTCACAATATCTGTTGCAAGAAGAAAAATAAAACAAAACTTGTTTCATTCACTGGACAATTTTATTAAACAATCAAAGACAAGAATAGCTTACTTACTCTTCAAATACTTAGTTGAATTCGGAGCTGTCTTTAATAACTGAAACATAAAAAGAATGTTGTTAATTTTAGTGGTTAGAAAGCCCATATTTGCAGTAAGAGGCAAAGTAATATAAGTCAGTCCACTCATCGTCAAGTTAGTCTTGAATTGAAACATAACATTAAGCTAATGATCAAGAAAAATTTGACATATAACTACAAATTGCAAAACATTTGTCTTTGATAAGAAATTACCTCAGAGATCTTTTTCTCCTCAGAAAAAGCAAGTGAGACCTCAGCATGACAAATGATGAACTCTATTGCTCCAGCACCTATCAAATGCATCATCAATTCAAACTATTATACATACATGACTCCAATTATATCTGAAAATAAATAATCCATAGAAAAGACAAATGTTACATTACACACCTAGAGTGTCATATAAAGGTACACAGTAGAGTCCATGAGCATTGCAAGCCTGAAATAAATACATAGATAAATAAAAGATGAAAATTCGATAAATACTTTAAATGATTAAAAGTAGAGAACGTGAAAAAGATGATATATATAGTTCATCAACCATATATAATTTATGGTTATCAAAATATGATGTTGACGCTCATATTACCTCCATGCTTATGATCCATTCAGGACTGTTGGCACCATAAATACCGCACTTTTCTCCCTGCTCCACCAATCATTTAATTGTAATTAATATACATACTGTTGAAAATCTTAGATGAAATTTCACTATCTTTGGTGCAAAATCAAAAACAATAATGTGTTTAGAACACTAATTACTTTTCCAACTCCAATAGTTCTGATAGAGTTTCCAAGCTTGATCACTACATCATATACTTCTTTGTAAGTTTGCCATACATATTTCCCAGCCTGTACTCAATAATAAAAACACACACAAATTGTATTACTAATTAATTTCTGGTACTTAAGTTGGATAATACTAATAATTAAGTTGCTGATTACTTACTTTTCCATCAACGATTTCTCTACGACCAAGCATAGGATTATTTGGAGACTTCTCCACAGACAGACTGTATAATATTCAAAACATATAACATTCACATAAGAAGTTACACAATATTGTCATTTTTTTATTAATAGCCATGAACAGAGGCACGGAATAAAGTAACAGCTCTTGGATAAGTTCTGAGATCTTAGATGCAATGAAATCATTTGAAGACAAATTGCATTCATTAATGGTTGCTCTCGGATCTTCATATGAAAGTCAAGTAAAAAAAGAATCATAGTCGCCGTTGCAATAATTTGACTATTCTAAAAAAAAAAATCTAATGTTGAATGTTGAACTTTCACATAAAGTTCATTTACAAAAAATCAAGCAAAACCTCCCCAAACGCAAAGTACTATTTCCTCCATATTTTTTCAGCAATATGAAAAGCTTGGAACCCACGAAAGGAAAGACTAGAAACAACGTTTACATAAAAAAAAAAAAAAAAAAAAAAAAAAAAAAAAAAAAAAAGAGATAAAGAAACAAACACACAAAAGAAATCACTATTCATTAGTGAATTATAATCAAATAAACTCCATTAATCAGAAAAATAAATTTTATAAATAAAAGTTAGTGAATCCAAAGAGGTGGAGCTAGTTTGATAGTTTTTCTCTTTGTAAGAGAAGAAAAGGTAAGAGATATATATATATATATCTAACCGGAAAATATCCCATGCACTGACGAGATCATCGGCCGGTTCAGGAAAACCATCTTTAGCGTAGATACTCCGGTAAACCGGACCAACAGATGGACTTCCTCCATCAACGCCTTCCTTTCCCTTCTCAACCTCTATGATGTATCGACTCGTCGCCATTTCTTTTGCGTATATGTCCTTAATTATCTGTGTCTTTTATGTGTTTTGATCGTTTGTGTTTGATTTTTAATGGAGCAGAGCAACTAGAGAGACACAATTTTAAAATGGCGTGTGAATGTTATAAAGAGGAAAACCAAAAATGATTTGAAAGACACGAGGGTTGCTGACCAATCCTCAATATTGGGTGATAGTAATTTATATCTTGTTTTACTTTTTCCCCTTAATATAAAAGCTTATAGTATTATTACTTAGATTTTATCTATTTATTTTTAATCAGTTAACCAAAAAGAAGAAATAATAAAGTCTTTATAACATTTTGATTTTATCAAAAAAAAAAATCAAGAAAAATTATTTGATTAAAATAAAGATAAGAATGTGGACACTTTCATATATACTGGATCTTTTTATCATTGTTCCTACTTCTTTTAGGATATAGTATACTATAAACATTGGATCCAATTAATGGTGTACATGTTACTCACATATTTATGATAATCCAGACCTTTTAAGTAATTAAGTACTATATATAAGAAAATTTAACAGAATGTTAAATGGAATTCCTAAACTACCAGGTTCTTTTGACAGCACACAAGTGCAAGGTCGTTGCTTATAATATTGATATTTGACTTTCATAGAACAGTAAGATTATATTGCTATCCGGATATTATAGAGGCCTTATGACATTTTAAAAATAATCAATATACAAATAAATATCATACATAGTGGTTAACCATAACCATATCCAAACTCCAAACTCCAAACCCTTGTTGACCATGTTGTGATTTATGAAACTAAGACAAAATGTTGCCAATATCTGGAAGCCGCATGAGACTAAGTAATGAAACATTTGGTCTGATTTTTCTTTTAGTTAAAGATTCAAGATGTATGAGCAAAACAAAAATATGATAGCTAGAGACATGACATGAATTCATGCAACTAAAGATTATGTTTCAATCTGTCACAAATTCTATTTTATTTTATTCATTGGCTAATTATTTTCATAACTTTCTTAAATTGTTTTGTCTTTTTTTTTTTTTTTTTTTTTTTTTTTTTAAACGGATCTTAAATTTTATACTATATATATATGTTTTGTTGTAACATGAGTATTTTAAAATTTGCACATCCTTATCCTTATGAAGTAGATCCAGTATCATGATCATCTGATAAGAATCCTGATTTGTTCCCACACCACCATTATGTTCATTAGTTGTTAGTTGAACCATAAAAAAAATAACGAACTTACATAGAGATTCTTGGCATTTTTCGTGGACAACATTTCAGGATATAAAGTTAGTAACGAAATTTATAGATAGGGGCCACTATCATTAATTCATTATTTCCGTCACGTCGCATTTGGATTAGTTTGTACTTCGTACCTAACAAGGCAATCGAAGTTTAAATCAACGACGGACCACGCTCTTATATAGATTACTTTATTGTTTATTCTACATCAATTGATCCATATACATGAAACTAGTCGCCCTCTAAACTACATGTCTAAAATGTGTGTATGTGCGCGCGATTCTATTTCCATTTATATGGAAACCTTACATTACATTACATAGTCACGGTCACTATGTTACTTTTTATAAACAAGCATATATTGAGTATATTATTGACTAATCAAGAAAACTAGTAATATATCCATAGATTTGTTCTTCATGTTTATTCTGACACAAGTTCAGAGTTCAGAGTTCTAGTTATATAGTGATATCCAAGTTAAAAGTTATCAACAAATCAAAACTTGTTTGTAATAAGGCAAATGAAATTTGAACTAAATTAAGAACGGACGTCCGTACGAAAAGGACTAAACGAAAATTATAGAGTTTTGATTTCGTCACTAATTAAAGTACTTCCTTAATTTAATAAATGCAACCAAAAATTATACGACAGCTTATTTGGCGTTTTGGTCTTAATCTGAGTTTCATACAGTTGACTTTGAATTCTTCTACACGAAAACTTCTGAGCCTTTTGTTTTTAACAAATAACAAAGTCGTATTCTTTTGAATGTGTCAAACCACATCCTTAAGATTCTTGCTACATTTTCAAACACTACAACTGCAAGTCGTTATAGATAAGGCATAAGGGGAGGGGGTAATCCTTTAACCAAAAACCAAAAAAAAAGATAAGGGAACAATTAATTTTTGATACATTTCAAAAACTAACAGCTTTGAAATTTTGGAAGCTTTATACGAACAAACACGAAAGACACCAAATCGTGTATTTACGTGTTCTTGATTTGTCTATCTTGATTTTCATGTGTTATACACTCGATTTTATAAAAGACATGTTATATATATTTTCAACAATTAGTTTAAATATAAAAGGTTAGTTTTTAGTTCTAGTCATATACTATTTGGCTATTTGCAACCATTAAATTGTAAAATTGTATGATCGTGAAAGCCAAATAAGTATGTATATATAACAGATTAACATAGTCATTAATTACGTAGAATATATGTTATATATTTTCAAATCGAGTGTATAATACATTCGGTTTTATAAAATATATGTTATATATTTTCAACAATTGTTTTAAAAGGATAGGTTTTAGTTCTCGTCATACTATTTGCAACCATTAAATTGTAAAATTGTATGATCGTGAAAAGTATGTATATAACAGATTAACATAGTCATTACGTAAAAAGTAATGTATTTATAATATTATTTGTTAGTGTAGACTAATTTACTGAATAGGTAATTTAACATTCTATATACACTAGTTGAACGAAAAAATAACATGAATCACACAAGCAGTTCCACAATTTTACAAAATACAAATTATCAAGTAAGGACATCAATCAATCTCAATAATGTTGTGCCAGTTTACACCATTGTATGGGTCATTGATATTTCACAATGTAGGCTTTAGTTTAGGCCCAAAGATTACATTGCAGCCCATAAGATTCACTTAATTGGTCAGAGCGGTAATACGGTCGCGGCTTTGGATACGTTTACGTATGTCGCCATGTCGGTATGCGCTGTGTCCAGCTTGAAAATGCAACTTACATTTTCTGCCGTCAAACCGAACCAAATTGATGATACTAAGGTTGGTTTTTCAGTTTCGGTTGTATAAGTCAAACCAATTTACACTAAACCAAGCAACTAGGGGTGATTTGGTATATGTACTTGACCCAGTTTATAGTTTCCAATTCCAACTAAACCGAATCCGAGTAATGGTAATCTGTAAACTGAACATCATATATACCTAACAAAATCGGAGATGAATTAAAAACCTAAGCTAAAAGAGAAATGTAGCGCATGTTATGTTTGAAGTTTGATAATCAAATCTAAAACTAAGATTTCTTAAATATGGTATATAGTAGTATTCACGATATGTATGACATCAGGCTATTAATTTACACTATAATGTAATGAAAGTCATACCTAAAATCTGGCACTTGTCTCCCGACATTTCATTAATTTCCGGTGAATGTGATACTTATACTAGTATTTTTTTGTGTAAAATAAAACAAGAAATTATTTTGTCATCTACTAGGAATTAAGATGAACAACCGAAACTTTGAATTTATAAAATGCAATTCGTATCGTCAATTCCTACTGGTACAAAAGAAACGAATCATGAAATTTCTTATAATGATCAGTGCTGGTGCAGGTAAGGATATATTCGTGTTCACATTTGGTCTAAGCACGTGAATCGGAAATTTGTATTGACGAAAACAAAATCATATAACAAAACAAAAACAAAGTCTCTGATTTCGAAATATTTTAGTATTGCATAGTGTGGTTTTATAATCAATTTTTCGTTTTGGTTCAAAAAAATAATAATAGTAAGATTTGTAAAACTATATATTGTTATAATGTTAATTTATTAGCCGCTTCTCAAAAGTCTTTGCATTGTGTCCGTGACACTGTCGGGCAATAGGTTCCGAACGGTTGATGTCGACGTTAACCTAACGGTTGTCTTTTTATGCAACTACATTCATATAATACATATATATACTCTAAACTCTAAAGCTCGTATTATGTATTTAAATATTTCTATTAACCATTTGATTGAACTAGAAAAAGAATACTATACTTCAGATGGTGTGTTGATTAATTATTAATTAAAAGCAAAAAAAATTTAGACACCATATGCAAAATGATTCATAAAGTTTTAACGTATACTCATATTCTTTACTACATTTTCAAATATGTCATTTTCACTCCGAATAAATCATGAGAGTCGTTGGGAATTTTCAAAAGCTTTTGACAGGACAAATCAGTATTAAAAAGATTTGATTGATATTAAATAATTTTACCTTCTCTATATATACATGTGTTTTCACACTCATGTCAATCACTTATTTTCAAAGAAAAAGAGAAGCAAATCTGTGATTTTTTTTTTTTTCTTTTCTTGAGATTTGTCATATTTTGTTTTGGTGTCAATGGGCAATTGCATGGAGAGATGGGTGCGAGGAGATCAAGGGGAAGAAGGAAAGATAGAGGTTAGAGAAAGTGCAAAAGAGTCCTTCAAACTTGATGGTGGTGATAGTGAAGATGGTCATGGTGGGATGAAGGTGAAGATAGTGCTTAGTAGACATGAATTGGACATGTTTTTGCTTGAGATGAATAGGAATCATGATGGAAACTTGAAGATTACCAGAGATGTTATGGTAGAGCTAGAGAAGAGGATCTTAAGAGCTTCATCATTGTCATCACTATCATCGTCGATGGCATGGGAACCGTCTTTAGAGAGCATCGTGGAGTGTCCAGAAGTCCAGGAAATGGATAGATCATGAAGATGCTAAAGATGTGATCTATGATGGAAATGAGTTTGATCATGATAGTCATCATATATTGGTTCTAGCCTTCTAGAGCATTGTTTTATATCACGATGATCGGAACTATATAGCATTTTTGCTTATCACAGTTTTAGATAGATATTTTTATTTTTGTTAGAAAAGTTTGAGATCGATCTCGTACCATATATATTCCGTATATATGTTTTGACAAACTATTACGCATTTTATTTATTTATTAATAACTGGATAATTTAAGGAATAAGAATCCTTATCACCAAATAATTAGGACTCGTACCCGCTGATCATGATAAATCAATACTACATATACAAATTAAACACACACAATTGATGGAGCTCATGACCATAGTGTTTGTGGCATAATTAACAAACCTTGATGGAGTATCAACCTAAGGGATCATTGGAATGGATCGACATACGGTTGATATTTGTGTTTTCGGCGATGATCTTCTTCCTAATAGTTATTTTTCTTTTCCTTTGTGGCTGCCTCTTCCTCCTCCAACATGCCAAGACTTATACCAAAAACGACGACCACGACTTATACGAGGCATATCAGCGAAGATCAGCGATACAAACTAGTAATACTCGGACCTAGAAGAAGGCATGTTTTTTCCTATTGTCGTCAGTTTTTATTTCTTAGTTTATAGGTGTTTCAATTAGTTTAATTATTCTTATTTTATTTCATAAATTGTAATTGCGGTTTAAATCGTTGCCAAGAGCCATTCGTGCTTTGGGGTTTTCAGTTTCTTAGGGTACATCCTCTTGTAATCATGATCAGTTGATCACTTGAGATCGATCGTGCCTATTAGATTTTAATTTGTGGATACAAGATCCGGAGAGAATATGCATGTATGAAAAGAAAAAAAGAAAAAAACTAACACAAGGTTACTTGATTAAAATATTCATGTCAGATAGAGAGAGATAGATCAACAAAACATAATAAAGGAATTTCACTAAAAGTGATTAATTATTTCTTATAGAAAGAGTAAAGACACAAAAGCAAAATATAATGAAGGAACAAATTGAACCAAATCCAATGATTTAAGAACAAACTAAATACCATAATAAAGACTTCAAACTCGATTGACGATGATTGATCCCTTGTCCACATCATGGTCGCTGATCGTCTCGTCGGTTCTTAGAGTAGTATATGAGGGTTTATGAAGGGATAGCCACTTACGAAGATAATAAAATAGTATGCTGCCCAAAAGGACAAGGTAAAGGAATATGGCTCCGATCATCGCATACATAAATTTTAACGTTTCTTCTGAGGAGAGGTGGTCACCATCATCTTGCATGGTTAAGCTAGATAGCGATCCACTAACAAGGTAAATTAGGTAATGTGATAATATTTAACTAGAGCTTTGAGTTAATTTTCACCTATAAAAAGAGAATGATCTTGCATATATTATATATATATGTATTGTTGTTAAGTCTTGGTTGTAATCCGATTACATGATGAATACGGCTTGATACATATATATATATATAATTATATGTAATTTCTGAAGATAATCGTCTCCAAAAAGATAAATAAAATACGTAACCACAATATCTTTATTGTAAATCTGATAGGTCTTCAATTCAGAAGATAAGAGACAGATTAATTAATATTGAAGCAAATCCCATAATAATAATTTAAGGGGAAAAAAGAAGTTTATAGAGAATATTAAGATGACTACAAGATAATTTATCTTCATCGCTAACTTTGCGCTTTGTCTTGATCGTCATTAGAATTCAAGCTCCATGGGCTAAAAAGTGAGGTGCACAATATCTTCATCTTTCTGAGTAGACTTCCGTGAGCAAAATTTAAAACAAAGACAAGAGCCGAAAAGGATAACAATCATGGACATCACCACCATTACCCTGAACAAAACTATTACGGTTTCTTCATATCGTGATGCATCCATGGTGTTTGCGAGAGGAGAGGACTTCTCGATTTAATGAATATATAAGAGTAACTGGGAAAGTCTTTGTAAGTAGAGTAGCTATACAAACGATATATATAAGTAGAGGAGCTAGCGGCTGACTCCTAACTAGGTTAGCCGTTGACACAATATAGAATTAGAGTTTTTTTTTTTTCTCTTATTTTTACATAATTTTTTGAGTTACATATAGATTAGGAAAAGTTAGTTAACTATTGGATAACTACGTACCACCCTATATCTCCGGCGGCCATAATGATCAAAGAAGAAAGGAACCCTAATCACAAGCCGGCAATTAATGGACCTAACGCTGATATCTCTCTTTAGGATGTTTAGCTTCAACAATTTTGTGACCTTCAATTCCCTTACCATGGGCAATTCGTTGCGAAATGGAATGATTCATTAATGGTCAATTTATCGTATTACTAGTACCTTACATAGTAAGAATCAGTTCTTACGTGGTTTTCTTCAGCGTAAAGAAATCAATAAAAACAAGTCCTGCGATATTGATGGATTTTTGGTTTTAGTATTTTGTGTGATAATTTGAAGAAAAATATCCAACTATGAACTTAATTAAGATCCATCACCTCGAGTCGAGCACAAGTTCATCATTCCCAACCATGGACGAACGACCGACAATTAATGTTGACAACAATCAAATTTTTAAAAAAGGAGGTGCATTATAATAAGTCGATCAACGATGACTAAAAGTAAAACTTAGAATGTAACAATATTGAACTTAGTATACATCTTTTATTTAAACTCCCATGCATGGGTCTCCAGAAATCAATCAGTCGCTGTCATCATCTGATATTTCCTGGATCATCTCCCCCGCAGGCAACCTCCCGAGTTCGATATCATGTAAGCGGTGATGTTCCTTCTCAAAATAATCATTAGTCAACCAATCCAAAAACATGATAGTCATGATTATACAAATGTTCATAAAAAAAAGGATCAAGACCATTAAAGAGCTTGAAAGCTCTATTATATCATCACGCCGGTCGTCGAAGGGAGGAGGTGCCATAGATCCCATTACTGAAACAATATGAATAACTAAAGCAATTTTTAACTTGTAAGGCGACGTACAGTATATATACAAAATTTCTTACTCCTATTGTTTTTTCCCTTATTTTTAACCACCAAAAGCATCAACATGTAACAAGATGTGAAAGTAAGTAGACGTCAATATTTAACGGATAACTTTAAATTATTTTCCTTACTTTTTTTTCCAGCTAAATATTTTCCTTATGTGAGTGGGATTATGGAATTCTATTGTTTTAATATATATCATTTACAATATCCTGTAAATATATATATATATATACACTTAATAACGAAAAGTTTAAAAACAATATTTAATTTGTAGACATTTACATCTCATTGACTTAAACAGATAATTATGAACAAAATCTTTACTATATCTTCTAAAATTGAAGATATATACTACTAATAAACATAATTACCCTTGCTCATTGAATGATTCACAAAAAAATAAAAATAAAGTTAGTGAGCGAATTTACACTTTTTATTTTATTTTTTTAAAGAACCAAATGACTCGAAGCGGAACTAGACACTGGAAGAATGGATACATACATTATGTGGAAATCACTCAATCAGAATCATATACACAATAGTAAGCATCTTCCCCGACAAAAATGTTTCGCATAATTTTGGGATGAATAAGTCTCTGATTTTGTGTTCTGCTATTGCCTTATCTTTTGGTTCTATGTACATGTCTCTTTTTTACCTTTTCATCAAATTTTACTGTTGATTAGCTGCCATTCTTGTCGGTGTCCACATATATTTTACTTCCAAGAGCAAATTTAGATATCACTAGTTTTTTTCACATTTCACTTGTTAACCAGTTCCTTATACTTGAACAATTTTATGTTGGTTATAAAAACACACGAATGTGTAATTTTATAGCTGAGTCACGTGATTTCAGATTAAAAAGTTGCTCGGATGTATAGTAATGTGAACAAGATGACTGTGTTTTTAAAGAAGAGGGATGTCGGATGTGTTTTTAAAGTGTTGACTGTTAACCCTTGTTGCTCGGATGTATATATAGTAATGTGTAACCCTGTTTCTCTTTGTTCCGACTCTCTTGTTATCTTAAGTTGTTAAATCAACCTCTTGTTAACAGTCAACACTTAGCAACTGAAACATAACATCATGTACCTACTACTTGAGCACCATTTGATCCACTTGAGCTTATTCTGCTCAAAAATTTTCTTTCACATACAAGTAACTATTGTCTCTTACTATCTTCTTGAAAATACTCACACACTATATTTATAGAGTCAACTACAATAAAACTACACAAACAAACAAACGAATTTCAACCTTGTTCAAGAAACAGATTTGAGTCTTCATGTTCCTTCACTTTGCTATCATCTTGACGACGTGGGGAACACCTGCTGCCAAACCGGTACCAATGACTCCTACCACAACCACACACATAGCTCTGCACTTGCTGACTCCATAAGAAGCGGTCCATATGCAAGCAAAGGTTATCTTCATCGCTAAGGCTAAGCTGGCTGTAACAATAAATCTTGTCCAATAATCCTGTATCAATCCGCAGAAAAGAGGGACTACTCCTCCTATAATTATCCATGGTATAGAATTAGCAGCTTTCTTCAAGCTTGGCTCCACCTCGGCTTCTTTATCCATGGAGATGTAAGTGACGACATTGTTGAATACCTTCCCAATGACTATACCGCATAGTGAAGCAAATGCACCGATAGCAGTTATCTTCACGCTTTCATTAGCATATGTAACCACGTAAGCAGTGATGGCTACTAATGCACCCATCATCACCCCCAACTCATCTCTTGTCAAGATGCCTTTGGGGGCTACAGTACTCTTCAGCCAATTTGGTAATTTATTCACCATTGTTTGTAATATAGAACCATCTATGGGATCCTTCTCCCTCAGTAAGCATTCCTTCTCTTCTTCCCAGTTCTTTCTCTCATTTGCAATTAAGGTTTTCTGCTCATCTTCCCAATTCTTTATGTGGTATGCCACCTGAAAATAAAAAAAATGATTGCATTGGATAGTAGTACCTAAACAACATATGACCTATTCAACGAGCTATAAGCAAATGATAAACAGTACGTATTCAAGGTCATATTGTATACCTCCTCCTTTCGAAACTCTGCTGCTGTCTCATAGTTCCAACGGTTTCTCTGTTTATTCTAAGTGAGAAAAGAAAGTATATTGAGTTTACTGTTGAATATCACAATCCGTGCCTTTCGCAATGTATATATTGAGTTTCCTATTCTATTTATTTACTTACCTTACTGAAAAGTCCTTGGAGTTCATCACGCTTTGTGGTAAGATATTGGTTGTCCCTCTTTTGTTCTTCCAATTTTTTCTCCAAAAGTATATTCTTATTTGTGAGTACTTCGTACTGTTCAACCAGAGCATGCTGTTGGTTCTCCATTTCTGCCTTCTCTTCAACAAACTCATCCAGTTGCTTCTCCATAAACTCTAAATTCTTCTTGGATGTTAGCAGCTCATTTTGCTTTTGAGAATTCACATCAGACAGCTTATCATTAATAAAAGTTTTTGCTTCCTTCTTTGGTTGAAGGACTTTGTAAAGAAATTGATCTCTGCATCAGCAAAGAGAAGAAGAAAGAAAGAATATAAATTGATCTATGTTAGATCATAAACAAGAAACAAAAAAGCCAAATGAAATTTGAACCTGACCAGTGCTTCCTTGACCTGTTTTGGCAAGCATCGAAACATTAATAGTCATCAACCATTAGCACGAAATTTTATATAAACAGCATTTAAAAAGAGCATCCATATGTGATACCTGACGAGCATGTATTTCACTTTCAAGATTAGAAATTTCATCCGGAAGAAGAAGAATCCTTTTTTCGTTGTAAAGAGCAATCCTCGCCTGAAGAAAGGTACAATTTCCAAGCTCAAAACGCGCGCTCAGGATAAAACAACCCAAAGAAAATTCTAAGCATCCACTTCCAACTCATTTAACGAAATTGGAAACTGACCTCAGGACACTGGATTGTAGCACCGCTTGAAGACTCGTTGACGTTAGTCGTAGTAGTATCTTCCTCCTCCGCTACTTGGTTTAAAGACCTAAGACGTTCAAGAGTAGCATCCACATATTCTAATCCCGATTCGCGATCTTTCACACGATTCTTCAATTCAACACACTTTTGCACTTTGACGACCAAAAATCACCAACAGAAACAATATCAGAACAATGTGATCAATCCGAATCACTCAGAATCAATCTTAAACCCTAAATTCCACCAACATTTCATTCCGATCATCTTATAATTGAATTTTCACACCGATCTTCACAATTAGATATATTGTTCTCTTACGAAATCCTGAGACAAAAAAGAAGCAAGAAAGATCTTTCTTTACCTTTTCGAGATCTTTCATGTTTCAAGTCTCCGATCAAAGAGCGAATCTTCTCTTGTGTATCATCTGTTCCTGCCATGGATGGTTGTTTCTTCGTCAACTTAGCTCCAGTAGGGGAAAATTATCTCAGTTTCTTCTCGTTCGTTCTAGTAACCGTTTTGATATGGTGATCAGATACTCGCTAATCGGAGAAGATGAATTCGCCGATCAGAAACAAAAAGAAAAGGGAGAAGCTAATTCTGCGTATCGACCATTCCCGCCATGGTTGCTTAGTGTGCTTCTAAGCTCTCTCTCTCTCTCTCTCTCTACTAAAAAAGTATGACTCAAAAAACTGTATCTCACTTTTCTGTTACTATCGTTTTGAGTTTTTCTTTTCTTTTCCGGATAACAAACAAATTTAACCAAGTTAGATTGATGTCAAAAAAAACAAAGACAAAAAAAGTTAGCAATTTCGGCCCATACTTATGGAGCCCAAACTAGTAAGCCCAGATCGTTTTGCAAATTGGAGAATTGTGTGGTATACACAACAAAATTACACAAATATGGAAAGAGACTACCTCGGAAAAAAACAAATGTCTCTACTTTTTTTTTTTTCCTTTTTCTTTTTTCTTTCATACGTTTACGAAATTTAATGTTTAATATTCTACTGCTTTGTGAAGATGTTTTTGGTTTTCCAAGTTATAATTGAATACATCCTTGACAATAAACATGATTCGGGGGTGTAGCTCATATGGTAGAGCGCTCGCTTCGCATGCGAGAGGCACGGGGTTATACATTTAATTATTAATTTTGTGACTTACTAATATATCTCTCAAGCTCAACCGCCGTCGGATTGTTTTTTTTTTGGGTTAGAAGATCGAAAAATCAACGGCGCAAGATCAACCGAAGCAATAGATAGAAGAAAGTAAAAAACAATATCATTAGAGACCGTTGTTGGTTTCTTCTTCCCTCTTTCATAGCCTCTCGTTCCTCATCTCCGAGAGAACCACCACCGAACCGATGCTCCTCCGTCTTCTTCGCCGGTGACTTTCTCTTCCGCTTTTAATCAATGAGTCTTCGTGTAGTTTCCTCCGTCTTCTCCCGAATCAATCGCATCCCTAACCT
Organism: Camelina sativa; assembly: GCF_030686135.1. Lineage (NCBI taxonomy): Eukaryota > Viridiplantae > Streptophyta > Magnoliopsida > Brassicales > Brassicaceae > Camelina > Camelina sativa. Next base: position 34,517,845 of record NC_141886.1, read on the forward strand.
CCACGACGACACTCACCCTCTTCTCCGCTCTCTGTTCTTCAAACCGGCGAATATCGGTCGTATACAGCGACAAATTCTATTCTCGTCTTATGGAGACCGGAGCAGAGACAGTTTCAGCTCCGCCGCAGCCGATGTTTCGTCTTCTATTCTCGACGACGAGCTTCTGAGCAGCGTATCCGCCGTTGGAGATGCGGATGAAGCGCTCGAGATGATTTCTGAACGATTCGGGTCAAATCGCGGCGGAATCGTTGAGCTTGAAGATTGCCGTTCGATAATCTCCGCTGCTGTCAGTCGCGGCAATGTTGATCTTGCCTTGTCGATCTTCTACGCCATGCGAGCGAGTTTCGATTTAGGTTCTCTCATCTCATTCATCAAGAGTAGGAGTTTCTGTGATTGATTGAGCAAATTTAGGATTGATTATATATGTTTTTGTTTTTGCACAGGTGGAAGTGAAATTGATCGATGGAGATGGTCAAGGCCTGACGTTGAGGTCTACACGATGTTGGTTAATAGTCTTGCTGCTTCCTTAAGGGTTTCTGATTCTCTAAGGATCATCGGAGATATTTGCCGTGTTGGAATCTCCCCTGCTGAGGAGGTTACTATGCAACAACACCTTTTAACAGTTTCTTAGGACACTCTTGAAATTAGTTAGTCTCAACTTAATTAATTAATGTGATCTTAGGTTCCCTTTGGTAAAATTGTGAGATGTCCCACCTGTTTGATTGCCATTGCTGTTGCACAACCCCAGCATGGAGTTCAGGTAATGACTGACCCAATCTAATTGATTGTTTGTGCTCAGTATATCTTTTTTTTTAGAATAACTTGATGATTTGTGCTGTCTATGTTTCTAGATTGCATCTTGCGCTAATTGCCGTTACCAGTACGAGCTTTTCTCTGGTGACATAACCAGCATTGAATCAGAAGAGCTCGGGTTAGTACTCTTTAGTATTTCTCTTCTTTGTTGCCTACCTCTAGGTTTAGATTTAGATTTCTTTTAATATGTTTGTTTAGAGTACGCTTTAGTATTTCTTTTAATATGTTTCTAGATTTAGATTTTGTTGGGTGTGAGAGCGGTTTTTGTTTGTTAATTTGACCTGTAAAACAAATTGAGATGCGTGTGGTGTTGATGCTGGGATATTCACTTTCTCTAAGGAGCTACATCTGCCGAACGCAGCAAGGACATTCCTCTCTGGGAGAAAGGGCTCAGACTAATCCAGATAAAGAAGAACAAGATCACATCTTCGGTGCACTCTATTGTGGTAATTGCCATTGCTAACACATTTTCATTTTCAGCGTAATTTTGATTTTGGTACATCAGATATTGTTACCATTGCATTGGATTTCAGGTACGAACTCCTTCCGGTACAGCCCGAACGCACCGGTTTGCCACTGAGACAGCCGAACTCCCTGCGCAAGAGGGAGAAAGAGTGACAGTTGCCTCTGCTGCTCCTTCTAATGTTTACAGACAAGTGGGACCTTTCAAATTTAGCCCCAAAGCTCCAAAGTTTTACCCTGGGGAACCTATGAGCCTCACAAAGCACAAGGATGGACGAGAGTCACTCTTGCTAAGGCCTCCTTTACAAGATGGAGATAAGATCTTGCAACCATCGTTTATAATACCCCTTCTTGCTGTTTTGGCTACGGGAGATGCTGCTTCTGGTATTATTAATCCCAGTTTGCCTCAATTACTCTCAGTTGCTGCTGTTACATCACTAGCAGTTGGAGTAACCGTAAATTCTTTTGTCCTTCCTCAGCTAAATCAGGTTATATTCTCTAACATGTGAACTGTATCAAGTGAACATGTCTTAGTCTCTTTGGTTTGAATCTCATATTCCCTTGCACGGTTTCAGCTCCCTGAACGGACAGTAGATGTGGTTGGTATCAAGCAGCAACTCTTGTCTCAGTATGATGTGCTCCAGCGCCGCATTAGAGATCTAAAGGAAGCAGTTGAGAAAGAGGTACCAAGTCTCGTTTATCCATACCTTTTGAAACCCGCAATATGTAATCAAACACACTACTAAAACTTTGTTGTGTCCATTAGGTGTGGATGTTGGCTCGAATGTGCCAGCTCGAGAACAAAATTTTAGCAGTAGGAGAGCCAGCTTACCGGTATGACCCTCTCAGATCATTTGAACCTCATCATCTGGGAAATTGTTAACACAACGAGATCTATCATAATAAAATGTGTATCTCACGCAAATATAGTACTCGAAGAACAAGAGTAAAGAAGGTACGAGAAAGTCTAGAGAACTCCATAAAGGGAAAGATTGAGCTGATCGATAGTTATGCCAAAGTAAGAAAACGAAACAAAACCATTTTAGATATTCACAAATCTCACTTGATCTCCTGGTTTTAATCTTTCAGCTCGATTTCTTATACGTTTAGATATCTTCAATGATTGAGATCGAGGTGGAAATGGACACTGATGTTCTTGCAGCCGAGGAAGTGAACAATACTGTGAGTTATTTCGTATTTCGAAGAGTTTAGTTAAGAACCTGATGTGATCGAATCTGAAGACTGATGATTAGAACCCCATTGTTTCCACAGGAAAACATTGCTCAACAGATAGAGCAGATCATGGAACTCGAAAACCTTGAAGAGGTATTTTAGTTTTGGAAACTCCATGTACATTGAATTGTGTACATCTTTTTTCCTGCAAGTTTCCAGTTATCAGTTTGGACAACACAAGCATAGATATACACATACTTGCAACAAGTTTGTGTCCTATTTAACAATTACTTTGGTCTATATGTTTGTAATGCAGAAATGGAAAATACAGGCTGAAGCAAATGACGAGGCCGAGAGACTACTCAGCTCTCAACCTTAAACACACACCCCTCTGTCAACAAACCGGGTTAGTTAACCATCATACATTATACATCAAAATTATCACAATCATATAAAAGCAATAATCAATCTTTCGGCGGGCATATGCATGACATTGAAAATGTCTGCTGTCAAAACTGCAACGTAGATTCGTCAATGATATGAAAAATGTGGACGAATGTTCTGGCATTAACATCTTTACTTGCAATATTTATTAAATTTTAGTTAACTTTTTTTTTTAAGAATCTTTTTCTTTCTCCAGAGCTGCATTGGGAATTTTTTGCACTGTAAAAATGAATACTTTTTTTGAAAATTTTATAATTGGTTTAAGTAATAATGGAAATGCTGATCATTTGGTACAGGTCAAAAACTCTGGAGCATCGCTAAAAGTTAAGTTTCTTTTGTCGGTCGCTATTAGTTAATTTCGGTACATTTGTCATGTAATAAATATACTAGTAGTAGTTTAATAATCACCGAAATTATTAGTTTCTTTAAATATAGTTTCCTTTTTTTTAATATACGCTTAGGGATTGTTTCATGTCCCTTTGTAATCTTAATTTTTTTTTTTTTTAAATGCAAAGCCTTTGTGAATTAAATTATTAGTAGTTGCTAAACACGCAAAGTGACACTTTCTCCAGAGAATTGTGACATTTAAATTAATTGAAGTATTAATAATAATAATAATAATAATAAGGTTAACAAAATAATGAAAAAGCCACGTGTCTTCTCTTCTCCACTCCTCTTTTTATTCCGAAAAACACACAAGAAGAAGAAGAAGAAGAAAGGATAGTTAGTATTTTTTCCAGGGAAGCTTCTCTTTTTGATTCTCTCTCTCTCTCTCTCTCTCTCTTCATCGCGCCTCTTGGAGCTTCGATGGTTGGGAATATTCTGGTTACGGGCGGTGCTGGTTACATCGGAAGTCACACGGTTCTTCAGCTTCTTCTCGGCGGCTACAGCACCGTTGTCATTGACAACCTCGACAATTCCTCTCTCGTTTCGATCCAACGCGTCAAGGAGCTCGCCGGAGATCATGGTCAAAATCTCACCGTCCACCAGGTTTGTTCATCTTTTTCTTCTATGTGGGATCATCATTATTCCATTCCGAGAGGTTTTTTTTTTTGTATCTCGATTTGCTTACGATGCTTGATTTGGGAAGTTATGTTGATCTTCTAGTCGTATTCAATTGCTGGATCGAATTGTGCTCGACATTATCTTTTGGTAATCTGAGATTTTTCTTTTGGCAAATTGAGATGGCTGATGAATCTTATATATACCTGCAGGTGGACCTTCGTGATAAACCCGCACTTGAGAAAGTTTTCTCAGAATCAAAGTGAGTTTTTTTTTTAGTTATTTCTTCTTACTGATTTACTCATTTCCAGGCAAACACATGTTCCAACTCTTAAATCTCGTGAACTTTGACTTTGATTTCGTGTTCTTAATAGAGAGCCTTAAGATCCGAATAGCCTAGCACGAGAGAATCTTATAACAGAGAATTTAGTTTTGTATGTTTCGTGCTAGGATCTGATCAAAATGAGAAATGCTTTGTGTTTCCATTTTCTAATCCTCCAGAAATGTGACTTATATCCCTCTTTTGTTTGTAATGTAGGTTCGATGCAGTAATGCATTTTGCTGGAATGAAAGCAGTCGGCGAGAGCGTGGCGAAGCCGCTTCTGTATTATAACAATAACTTGATTGGGACTATCACACTTTTGGAAGTAATGGCTGCTCACGGTTGTAAAAAAGTAATCCCCTTTTGTTCTGTATTACAGTTTTTTTTTTGGTTTTCCTTATGTATGTGAAATATGATTTAACCTTTTGTCATTGATCTAAATCAGCTTGTGTTTTCTTCATCCGCTACTGTGTATGGCTGGCCAAAGGAGGTTCCTTGTACAGAAGAGTCTTCCCTGTCTGGGATGAGCCCTTATGGACGGACAAAGGTACTCGGTAGTTTTCGATGCTGAAGCTGAAAGCTTTTCTTTTTTTTTTTTTTGTAGAGTTGATTGGTATTTATATATCCTGAAATGTTTCCCATTATGTATGTAGCTGTTCATCGAGGACATTTGCCGTGATGTACAACGTGGTGATCCTGGATGGAGAATCATAATGTTGAGGTACTTTAACCCTGTTGGAGCTCACCCTAGCGGTCGCATTGGCGAGGATCCTTGTGGAATTCCAAATAATCTCATGCCTTACGTCCAGCAAGTCGTTGTTGGGAGGCTGCCTAACCTAAAAATTTATGGAACCGACTACACCACTAAAGATGGCACCGGCGTAAGACTCTCACATCCTTATACAAAATCCTGCATTTTTTACTGTCCTTTGTATCCCTGCATCGCTCTCACATAGACCTGCTTCTTGTCACTCTTCCACATAAATCTTGACTTTTGGTCCATGGGTTGGGAATCCAAGGAATTGTTTGCTCCATATCCTAGATGAGTGGCACTGGACGGATTTGAGTCATCACTAGAACTCTTTAAGTGTCGTGATCTTTTGATAAGTTCACTTTCCTTTGCTTCAATAGTTAAAGTAATATCATGAGAATTAATTTCCTTCCTAAGTTGACGACTTCAACTTGACCCGATACTTTGTGATGGAATAATCTTGCTTTTATTCCTTGGTGTGATGAGTTATATTGATCTTATCGGTCCTTTTCTGTTTCAGGTACGAGACTATATTCATGTCGTTGATCTAGCAGATGGCCATATATGTGCGCTTCAAAAGTTAGACGATACTGAAATAGGTAGGCTTTTTTTCTTTTCTTAATAAATACCAAATTTTCGTGACAGTGCATATCCGCTTATGTATACAAACAAGCTCAGGTGTTTGACTTGGCTGTTGTTCTAGGTTGTGAGGTATACAACCTGGGAACCGGAAAAGGAACAACAGTGTTGGAGATGGTTGATGCATTTGAAAAAGCTTCTGGAATGGTAAGAAGATCATTTCTGTGTCTCCCTTTACAAAATCATAAATGTGTACGCATTTACGCATGTGTGTGGACTTGATAGTTTGAAAATAATGCGTACAGAAAATCCCACTGGTGAAGGTTGGAAGGAGACCAGGTGATGCAGAAACCGTCTATGCGTCAACAGAAAAAGCTGAACGGGAACTAAACTGGAAGTAAGTAAAGAGACCCAACGAATCCTTTATATTTAAGCACAGTATCATGGACCCTTTTTTTTTGCTCAAGTCTCTAATACAGAAGAAAATCAAAATCTGTGGACAGGGCAAATTTTGGAATCGAAGAAATGTGTAGGGACCAATGGAACTGGGCAAGTAACAATCCTTTTGGTTACGGTTCTTCATCAGACACAACTTAACAAAAGCACTAAATCCAATATCCCATTCTTTCTATTTTTGGGTCTCATCTTTTATGTTACAGTTACAGACTACTCAGGTTTTAGCTCTGATGCCAAAACAAACACAGTGAGGGAGAACTTACTTCTCTATTCATATCATATATATCTGCCTTCTCCTTTTGTAATTCATATTTATATATACACGCATAGGTTTAACTTGAGCGTATTCTTTTGTTTATTGGGTTTGTATTATCTCTCTTAGGAAATTATCTTTCATGGGATTATATTTGTATTATTTAGGAATTGAATTCAATTCTTTTTCATATGGGTTTTTGTATGCTATTTCAAGTATTTTAAATATGAATTAATACCTCTGCATTTCAATTTGTCCTTATTCATCAGCTAATAAGGGCGAGTAACGTCTTCTTTTGATAATGAGCAGAGGGGGAAAAAGCCCAATTACACAATTGCAGTAGACAAACAATCTTCACTTGTAAACTGTAAACTATTGAAATGAAGAAAATTACAAAGAAAAAAAGGACAAAAGATAATTGAAGAAAATTCACAAATCTCAAGGATAGTGGGAGCTTCACCAATGATGTGACAAAAATGATGAAAAACCTTTAACAAAATCGATTTTGTACGTTTTCTAAACATATTAGAACTTAATTTTAAAAATATATATGATTTGCATAATTCAGAGATATAATGGGACAAATTGAAGAAAAAATGTCCTTTTAAATCAAATTTTCCAATAAACATTTCAATACTTTTTCTTTATATCCAAAGATATGCAATGAGTTTCACTTTTACTTTACAAAAACAGACCTTTTGGAAATGGAATACAGATCTTTCAATGGTACGTAAGTAAAACCCATATGCTTATGCTCCCACAATCAACTTAAGTACAAAACTAAAAAAGAAATAAAAGGTTCGGCCATATTCTCAGGAACACACATCAGCATTTTTGGGCTCAATTGATGGAGAGAACGTGTGATCATAATATAGCTTTAAAAAGAACACTAATAAAACTAAGCAACAGCATCAAAACAAAAACTACAGTACTATGAACTTACTCTTTTTTAGGAGAAAAAAATAAATTTTTACAATTTCTAATTAATTTCCTTAAACATAAAAGGAGCAACAAAATTAGTGGAAAAGGGACAAAAACTATTTTTTTTTTAAAAGGGCAAAAAAAAAAAAAAAAAAAAATTAGCAATGGAAGCCCAAGACGGATCCATCGGCAATAGAGACGGTGACCCGACAATCCGATTTAGCAACCACGTGATGTGTGAACACGTGCAGTACTTTGACCCGACCCGCTAACTCCATCTTCGACTCTATCTCCATCGTTGGTCCGACCCGATTCCCATACCCGAAACCCGGATTCGCATATCCATCTCCTAGTGTTGGCCCCGTTCCTCCCCCGCCGAATCCTCCCGGCGTACCCGGAAACCCCGGTGGAGCTTCAGTTCCTGGAAAACCCGGTGGACCCATATTTCTCGGGTTACCCGACCCGGGATTCCCTGGAAAAACCGGTGGATTTGGGTTTCTCGGAAACGCCGGAGTACCCGGAATTATCGGAGCATTTCCTGGAAACTCCGGCGAGCCTGGATTCCTCGGTAAAACTGGAGCTCCTGGGTTCCCCGGAAACTGCGGCGAGCCTGGATTCCTCGGAATACTCGGAGGACCCGGATTCCCAGGAAAATCCGGCGTTTCTGGATTTCCCGGTAAATCGGGGTTTCCCGGTAAATCCGGCGTCTCTGGGTTTCTCGGAGAGACGGTGAAATCCGGAGGACCAGGCATTACCGGCGAATCTGGAACAACGGCGGCGGAGACGGTGGAGATTGCGGAGGAGGAAGGAGGAGAAATAGGGAAAGATTGGACGGTGAAAGTGGCGGCCATGTATTGAATCCGACCCGAATCAATTTTACCAGCGGGTATGAACATAAACCCGACTTGATTACCCGAGTAAAGGAGCTGAATAGAGCTGTCGTAATGAGAGAACACGGCACGGTTGGGGTTTCGAACGGCGACGTACTGAGAGAAGGTGAAGTTAGCTGTGTTGTTGGAGACGGCGAACGACGGGAGTTGGACGGCGTTAACGGAGATCTTGGGGTCTTTTGGTTTGAAGACTGTTAAGTAAACGACAAGGAGGACGACGAGTAAGATGAGCAAGAAGACGGTGGCGACGGCGCAAGAAGCTAGATTTGTTCGGCTGGAAGAACGGCGACGACCGTGTGGCTTGGTCATTGCCGAGATCGGAGAGTGTTTGGAAACGACGAGGATAGATAGGGTTGAAGCAGAGGGTGAGTGAGTGAGAGAGTGGTGGAGACGTGGAGTAGAGACTGTAGAGAGTGCTTCGAGAGCATTTATTATTATGTATTTTTTTTTTTTAAGGACAACCAATGAATCAAAACATCATTAAAAGCCCTTTCCTTCTTCATTTACATATTCTCATTTTGGTAAAAGAGTTACTCAGCCCAAAACATTCATTATAAAAGTGTCCGAGTAAATTTGGGAAGATATTTGAAACAGCAAAATATAATGTAGATTTAGATCCATTTTGACAAGTGAAATAGACTGGTTGATTAATTTCATTCTTCAGCTTATTGCATCACTCAAGAATGTTTTTTGTCATTTAGTATTTTAATTTGAAAAGATTTCCAAAGTCACATGATTTACTCTTTTTTTTCTTTTCTTTTATGTGTATGAATATTTTTCAACATGTAGTGGGTGAGATTGTCTAAAGTCCATTTTAAGTGAGATTTGCTCTTTAATTGGAAGCCTATAATGTAATGTAATGGGAAGACAAAAATTTACACAAGTCAGACTCCATGACTCATGAATTCAGAGAGCACACAGCCAAATTATGTAACTTCGGTTGGATCCAACTTGCAAAAGAAAATATCACTAGAGAGAAAATGACACAAATGCCCGTAGATAGATAGGTTCCTTACTTTGTGCATCCTCCTCCTCCTCCAATACCACACCACACAGCACAATTGACGACGATACAAACAAAAAACAGCAACGTTTTATTTATGGTTTAGGGAAAAAAACACAAGAGTTCAAAGGGCTTCTTTCATGGAAGAAAAAAATTATCCAAGAAGAGCCTATCAACGTTTTTCTCAACATAATAGATACATTACATACATACATACATACCATTAAAACCAACTTGATTATGTACTTTTAAAAGGGTTACTTAGTTAGCTCGTCCAAGCGACGATCCATGGCCACAGAGACTGCTTCAAGAAACGTAGCCTCACTCGACCCAGGCAACACCGAGTTATGAGCTTCTCTCACTATCTCTTCAATCGCCGAGTCTTTGTTCACCGTTTCTCTGCACATTATGCTTCCTATTTGATACGGCGTTAGGTTTCTCTCAGCGCCTTCCTTCAGCAGCATCGTGGAGATATGTAGTGTGCGTGAGACAGCTTCAGGTACATTCCAGCCATGGTGTTGCAGAAGCGCGATGTCTTGTTCGGAATCTAGAGACTTAATGTAGTCAAGAGTGTCTGCAGAAAACGGGAGTTTGGCTTGCGGCCAGTAAAGCCACTCAAATGTGCAATCTTCAAACTGCAAACACATTTCAATAAATCAGTTCTACTTGTACATATATTGGAGGGATCAATGTTGAATAAAGTTGTGAAGAGAGAACTTACATTCTCGGGCAAACAATAGCCATGATCGATGGGAATTAGAACAGTTTTTCCTTCTTCAGTTTTCCCGGTCAATATGTTTCCAGCATGTCGATCTGCATTTGCCATTCTTATGTCAAAGGCACAGATTTTATGCACTTCTTCAACAGGAAAAGCTCCAGGGCCAATGTCTTCGCAGCTTCCATTGTTCTTCATGAACATTTGCAAAGAACCAACTTTGGCATCATTTGAAACAGAACCGTCAAATCCCTTTGGATAATTATACACTCTGTGAGAGCTTCTGACCATTGCAGTTGGCGGCACACCAGCAAAACCCATAACTTGTCTAGACACAGATCTCGGGCCGCTTTTTGGATGATCTAATAAGTAAGCTGCAACTTCTCTAGTTGCCCCTTCTCCTACCCTAGTTCCTCTCTTCAATCCCTGACCATCTGATGACACGGGAAGCTGCTGAGGATTGTTAACAGCCATTGGCTCCTCATCCATGGGCTTGAAGACAGATACATAGTTGAGACCTGAAGAATCCTGCATCAGATAGGTCCCTCCCGTTCCTTCAGCTGATCTCACAGGTGGATTACCTTTGTTCAACCCATCAACCGTGCGGTCAATCATCTCCTCGAGGACCTTAGGTAATTCCACATCAGGGTTAAGAACAACAAGCTCTAAAAAGACGTGTTTTTTACCAGAAGAAGCATCTTCTTCTCTTATCACAGGAGCGGGAAGATAAAAAGCTTCTTTCAGGGATTTCTTAACAAGCAAATGGATGACAGAGTTGCTGCCATCTTTGCAAATCCCACCAATGATTCTGCTGTCATCAAGCTTCTCCCCTTGAAACAAGATCTCCTGATCATCAACGTCAGGAAACCCTTTGCCCTCTTTAGAGATCCGTTTCTTCAAATAACCAACATTCCTACGACGATCGACATGAAACTGAAAGAACTTGCCGCAAGTGGAGATGACAGTGACAAGCAAAGGGTCATAGAGCTTAAGGACCAAATGCAAGACACTACCACCAGTGACACCGTAGTCCTTGACGCGTGAGGCGTTCCTAGCGAGCTCTCGACCACTGAAAACAAGTTTCTGTCTTTTAACCCTAAAACCATTACAAGTCTGGATCCTAAGTTTGACCTCGGCGATGGAATCAGACTCCAAGATGAGCATAGGCATCGTAGTAGAACCAGAGATGCTAAGGAAGACCAAAACAGAGTTGACAGAGTAGTAGTGCTGCTTTGAATGTTGTTGGTGAGCAAAAGCAAAACCCGATCCTCCTCCTCCTCTATGAATCGGACTCAAAGCAACATCAGCAACTGACATTTCCTATCTTTTGAAAATTCTCTAAATCAAAAACCCTAAAATAGCTCTCTCTCTCTCTCTCTCTCTAAATCATAGATCTTTCTTCTTCTACTACTCGTACGGGTGTATCAACAAGAGACACCCTTCCATGGAACAAAAATCGATTTCGGAAGATCCAAAAACCCAACAAACCAAAAAAAAAAAAAAACTAAAATCAAACCCTAAAAAGCAGACAGAAAGAAACAAACAAACAAGGACGAACCTCTATCTATAGTAAACTCATGATGAGTCTCAACTGAAAAAAAAAAAAATATTCCAGAAACGATCTAAATCGGAAACGAAGATTAATAGAAACCAACAAAAGCCCACCAATTTCTCGAAATGGATCTTCGGATCGATATATGAGTTTTTTTTTTTTTTAATAATTCTTGAGAAACAAAATCTACGGAAGGATCAAAGAGAAGATTTTTGGATCAATAGAAGCCTTTGGGAGAGCTGTTTCTTTAAATAGAGTAAGACGCGCTCCCTCCCTCCTTCCTTCCTTTAGCCTTTTTTTCGGTTTTTTTTTTTTTTTTTTTTTTTTTTTTGCATTTTATCATTAACGCTGTTAATTTTTTCACATTCACGACCTTTTTTTAAATTAAAGCCCTTCCAATAATGATAATATTCCCTTTACCTTTTAAAAAAAAAAATATATGTATTCTATATAAATGAAATTCCTTTTTAGTTCTTTTTAGTTTTAAATATCTCAAAATTAATACGCGCAAATTGTGAATTGATATGTGTTATCTTAACTTCTAAGATATGTTAGTGTTTAACCAAGTACCATTTTACAATTTTTAAGATAATAGTACTTTACCAAAAAAAATTTTAAGATAATAGTATAATATTATTAATGAATCCGTTCTTATCTGATTAACGGATGTAACGTGGTGATGATGCCGTCATCGAATTAACGGGAATATTGACGTGGCTTTTGGGGTTTGCAGGCTACCGACGACGTTATCGTGAGTCATTCTTGCAAATAATATCTTGCCACGTGTCATTCTTTGTAAGGAAACACAAAAAAAAAAATCTAAAAAAAACATTCATTCATTAAAGTGATTGATTAATTTCTTTTAAAAAATAGATGGGATTTAGAGTTAGAGACGGCGACACATTTATAAATTAATCAACTGGAAACATTTTAAATTTTTTTGTTAGGGAAACTTGAACTGGTCTGGAAAACCGAGATTATTGCCGTTGCACATGGATGGGGTCCTCTCTTTCCTCTACCAAAAAAATAAAATAAAATCATGTCTCAAAAGCCTAAATCATCATTTCATTACATAGTTTTATACAGTACTCAATAGTATCATTTTAATAAAGTATCTAAATACATAGTTTTATATGACTAATGAGTCATGTAATGTAGCCGCTAGGTTCGTAGAACCCTCCTCCTGTTTTTATCAATATCAACTAAAATAAAACGAGTCCTGTTTAAGTTCAACCATTCAAGAAATTAAACGTAATTTTCTTTCAACTTATAGCTTTAAATTATTATTGTATACACCAGTAACATAATGACATGCTAATTCTCTATGAAAATATATCACCATGAATCACAATTCACAAATAATATTTAAATAGTTTAGTATATTATGATATATGTATATAAGTATAATAACAACTTTTATAGGATTTTTTTTCAATTAGTAATGGTGAACGTTACAACAACAATTTTTGTATTGTATGTACCACGAAAGAAGGTTCAAAGGAAAGTGAGTCATCATAACATTAATAAAAAATATATTTAAAGATACATAACGTTTCTTTCGACAAGATTCCATTACCAGTTCATGCATCTATATATCCTTTGCTTATATTTCTTATCCTTCAAAAAAAATCCTCAAAATTATCGGTTTACTTAGTTGTGTCCAAATTCTCTAGTCTGACACATGACCAAGTTTAACCAGTTAATATCTAAATTAAATTTCATTAAAAACTTAAATATAATTCGATTTTTTAAAACCAAATAGTAGCAGCATCTAAAGCTTCCCTAAATTAATTCATTAATATAAATGAGTTGTTGAAAATGTCTAGTATGGCCGGTGGCTTTAATCTGACAGTATAATAATCGATCGGAGCTGCTGACACATGTATTTATTTATCAGTTAATGTCATCACGATTTGGTACATGAAAAACAAGGAGTAAAGAAAAAAATAACTCTTTGAGTAATTTAAAAATTCAAAAGCAATTTTGGACGCAGATACAACGACACACGTGTGGACCCGACGCTGTTGTAGACTTCTTCTGGTTGCACTGGTGGGTTGGCTCCTCTATAGCCGTTGCGCTCTCAACCAGTGACCGTTACGAGTGTGGCCATCTTTTGTCACGTGTCCTCATATCATTCGCTCACGATCAAAAGTAGGACAATTTGAATCGGACCATATACTTAAACAACTAGAGACCCCCGGCTTTGTGTTTACAAAACAATCGATCGGTTTAATTTCATAACGGTTTAGGTAACCCAGATTTAAAATTCCCTTCGAATTGAATCGATATCAACAGTAATAAGTAATAAATTATAACCAAAACCAACGTGAGACATGCATTGCATGATAAATAAAAATTTGTAAAATCAGTTTCAGACTTGTTCCCAAGGTATCCGATTCTAGATTCTCTCTAGTCTTCTACTTCGGAGTCGAGTACAAAGCTTGGAAATGCTAATGTCACTTCCCTGTAAAATCATTATACGAGGACGTAAGTTATCAATAACAAGAAAGATGTAGAAAATTTTGAAATAAAAACGTGAACAATTAAATATAGTATACTTGAGGTAAGGTAGAGTCATGTTTTTGAGGATTGAAGGATTCTTAGCGATGAGCTCTTTCCACTCTTCTTCATCGATCTTCCCATCTTTGTTTGTATCAACCTCGAGCATCGTCTGTTGGTAACATATTCAGCATGAGATATTAAATAGGAATATTAATGTTGCAAAATAGATGAAAATATTTAGGACCTGTTCCACGATAGCTTCAATAGATTCTTCCGATATTTCTAAGTCTGTTTCACCTAGTAGTGCGCCCACCATCTTCTTCAACTATTTTCCCACCAAACCATATATCATTACACATCAAAATGTTTATATGCATACATACATCAATTTTATATATTATACCAATTGATGAGATGTATAGCATTTTATCAGTACCTCATGGGGCTGGATGAATCCGGTTCCATGGAGGTCAAAAAGCTTGAACATAACTACAATTTTTACAACATACATACGTAATCTAATTAGTCGAAAACCCGTATACTTGATCTCTTAAATACGCATGCACATAAAAACGTATATCTTCATGATCCTAATTAATATAAGTACGTTACGTACATGCGGACTTTTCATGTTCGGGAGTGTATGGATGGAAGATGCTAAGGGAACGAACAAATTCTCCAAACTCAATCACACCGTTTCGTTTCCTATCAAACATATAAAACACCTGCACCACCATATGCACTATCTCTAATTAAACATTTTTTTTTTACTTGTCGTGACATTGAAAGTAAAAACTACTCCGATCCTCCAATAACTAACCAAGGAAATATAACGAACCAAAATTAAATATGTTAAGGATGCAGCAAGTATATATGTAATAGATATACGAACCCTGTCCGCAAATAGATTTTGCATACTGCTGTTTCTGAACAAAGCCAGAAGAAGCTCTTCCTGCTCATCAAATATTAATTATTAGTTCATTTAATTAAGGTGCAAATTAAATCCTAAATAAAAGTGTGGTTTGTTTTATTTAATCCTAGCTAGCTTTTAAAAAAAAAAAAAATTGAACCCATAAAAAAAAAACAAATGTAATTACCTTATGGATAAGACCATCATCGATAATGGATGTACTAAGCTTCTTGAACAAATTGTGTAAAGCCTCTATCTCATTCACCGTAACTGCATAGATAAATCATATTTTTATATATTGCTTCATATATAGATCTATTTTACAGCTCATAGTCGTTACTCGTTAATCGTCATTGTTATGTCTTGTGTCTGTCGTCTCTCTCTATTAAATAGTCTTTATCTTTTCTTAATTAATTAGTTAAAAAAACAAAAAATTAAGAGAATTTTGTGAGGTTAATTTTTGTTTTGACTTACAGGGAGTTTCGGATGCAAGAACATGAGGATCCTCATATCCACGAGGATGCTTTGTTCGCTTCAACGAGAAGCATTTCACGAATGCCAACATTTTTCAATAACTTTTGGTTTGGTACGTAATAGAATTACAATTTATTGTTCTGCTAAAATAAGCAAAACCAAAAAAACAAAACCAGTTTCAGACTCCCGATCTTAATCTTTGTATCAATGATCCGTTCAGATTATACATATAAAAGAAAAGAAATGATCATTGGATTAACACAAAGATTGATGAATCTGTTTTTTTTTTTGTAGCTTTATGATCTCTGATCATTTTTTATATATGTTCAAAATCACGATCAACGAATCAAGAACATGATGAGACATGCAAGAATTAGGAAGAACACGAAAACATGCTTGAAAGTTGAAACTAAAAAGATGGTCAATTAACCTATTAATTATTAACAAACTCTGGAAAGTTTCCCCAATTTATTTTTGATATAATCATATATATGTGCGAGCTAGCTAAGTAACCCAAAGAGGCCAAGATCAAAATAAGTCTACAGAGTCAAGATCTTTTTGCTAAGACAAGAAAACAAATTTGTTGAAACCCGTAGAGAGATCTCTATTTACATATAGGAAACAGAAAATCAAAAGAGAATGATACCTGGATGATGTTGTGTACCACCAACTGGTTTGGGTTCAGATTTGTTGTTCTTCCATTAATTTCGTGTGTTTGACAAGACTCTAAATTTCAATGATGATTGTGATCGGGCAGACAACAAAAAAGGTTTTGGTTCTCTATCAAATATTTATGTATTGTTGTTGTATCTAATACTTAATGAAATTCAACAATCATATTTATAAACTAATAATAAAAAAGGTGGTGACTGTACGATTTTCGATTTGACCCATAAAGATATATTGTTAATAACGAAAGTTTGTAGCAGTACATAAGCCATGACTAAATAAATTAATATGTAAAATTAATCAGCATCAAAAGGACATTTAAACATATATATATATATATACTCTCCGATCAAGATGATTGGAAGAGAGAATGAGATAAACAAAATGATAATTACACAAATACCTATTAGCTAGGATATTTCCTTTTCATTTTTTTTTTAAAATTGCATTTGCTCCTCGCTTTTTTTTTTTTTTTAAAGTTTAAGTGTAACCTATCCTTTCCTAATAATATTTGGAAAGTACATTTCTAATATAACTTTATGAAGGATAGTTTATTACATTAGAATTTCATTACAAATATATGTTTTAGAAAATCAATTAATAATAGTCATTAAAAACGAAGAGACATTATTAATTTTTGAAGATACAATACTCAATCAAAATGAAGATTATTAAGAATTAATATTTAATTTACTGTACTTTATCTTTGGTAATTTTCCTAGAGAAAAGAAGCAATTTATAATACTAGTAATTAATTTATTTTTGGGTCAAATAAAACTAATAATTAATTTATTTATTTTTGGCAAACAATACTAATAATTAATTTAAGTGGGAGTTTTTGTTCTGTAGTCGGCCAGAATTAATTTACCTCGTTCGTTCGTAGATAACACACACCCCAAAATCCCATCATAGAAAACACAAACGCACCACCTCCCACATACAATTTTTTTTGAAGAATCCTCCTCCTTTGGATTATTTTATTTCAGTGTATTAAGAAGACATTTAGTAGGCATGAACATATATATATATATATTTAAAGGCCCATTACTCGGCCCATTAAGACAAGGTGTTTGAATTTTGTTGTCTTCTCTCCGAAACGCTCATCTCCGTCGATCCTTTGCCGGCCAGCCGTCTCCATCCAAGAAAAAAAAAAATCAATGGAGGAAGAAGAAGCAGCGGCGAGAGAAGTGGTGATGGATAAGGATGTGAAGAAGAAGATCAAGGAAACAATGAAGAAGATCCTGAAACGTTCGAGCTTACTTGAGATCACAGAGATCAAGGCCCGAGAAGAAGCTTCCTCTGAGTTGGGTCTCGATCTTTCCCGAGATCCGTACAAGCTCATCGTGAGAGAAGCCGTCGATTGTTTCATCGAGAAGGCGATTACGAAGATCGAGACTGAGATGGGAAAGCTTCATACTCATACTTGGATATAAAATCTTAGTTTTTGAAATTCTAATTGGTATATCTAAAATATAACCCCTTAATCAGTTTATACAGACCTCGCAGATACTGCATTGGCACCGGTTACACCTGTCCCCTGAGGTTCCTATAGAGTGCTTATCTGTGACACATGAGATTCATGTGGATATGGATAACCAAAAATATATAATAATCATAAAACCACACCACGTCGTCTAACGGCGTAACAAATTTGATTCCTCTCGAGCCTCGAGCCACGATGCTGACAAGTGTCTGACTAAGATTTGACAGAAATTTTATTCAATCGGGGCTTGAGCAGATAATTGGGAGTAGAAGAAGGTCACAAAAAAATACAAATGGCACTGATGATCACCTAATAGAGTAGGAGGCTTGATTGATGCAATAACCCCAAAGTGTATCAAGTTGTGTAACATGATGATCCTTCGATAGTTTACTACTATTTGGACCTCTATAGTCTATATGATCATCTATCTTTGAGTATTTCTGTTATTCAAAATGCATAACCTTTCTAACATTCCTCCATATTGACACTTCAAATTAATTTGCTTTTTTTTTTCTTTTTTTTTTCTTGGTTGTGATTTTGGTGAGAAATTGATACTATCAAAGTGTTATGAAAATGCATTTTATTCCTATAGCAAATTATAATGACATTTACATTTCTTTCTTTGGTAGCTTAGAGAGATTGTGACATTATTTGCATTTACGAGAGACATTTTTTGAAGATTGATTGTACGTATCTTACACTGAAGCCACAAGTACACTTTGTGGTGCTCGTTTGTCTTAAGTAATTCTCATTACAATCAAACTTTTATTCATGGACACCAAATTAATCAACAACTATCCCGTGCTTACAAATTTTTTAAAAAAATATAATATAATAATAAAAATGATTGTTATATTTCTTTTAAAAATTATTTTTTTAAGATAATATTTTTTTAATTGTATATTACAGTTTTACAGACATGTATTTGCATAAATATTTTATGAAATATGAAGTAATAATTTTAATATTATAATTGTGAGCAAAGAAAATATATTAATTTATCAACTATATAAATTTAGTTTTATCAACTCGCCAATGCGAAAATTAAAACAAATATTTTTCCATAGATTGGATAATACATCTTTTACATTAATTTGAAATCTTAATAAATTTTTCGAAATCTAGTTATTAAAAATAAGTTTATTGTCTACTTGGATATAAAATCTTAGTTTTTGAAATTCTAATTGGTATATCTAAAAAAAATATTTAGTAATTTTCGTCTATAATTTTATTAGAGAGAGAAAATAATTTTTTTAACTAATAATTATCTGTATTTTTAAAAAATATTAGCTGTTAATTTTTATTTTTTATTTTTTCAAGTATAAATTAGTTTTGATTTGAATATATATATTTTTTACTTTTTTAGATTTATTTTTTTTTCAAATTGAAAAATACAAATATGAAATTAACTTTAAAATGCGTAAAAAATTACATTCAATATGCGTAACTCATCATTATAGGAAGAATACAAAAATAATACTAATATTTAGATAAGAGAAGGGTCGTCTAAGACCACACAAATTGGTACCCCATCATATTTTCTTGTTTTTCTTCATACAATATAATAATAAGCACAACACGCATCCAAAGAAAACTAAATACGCAGTTTGATAAGATTAAAATGGGTTGTGCATCGTCCAAGCAAGCCAAAGCCAACGTCGTCGCCGACGTCTACAAACCACCGCCGTCGAGTTTTGCGGTGTTTGATGTCAACGCCATCCAAGAGCCATGGCTAAAACTCGAACAAGAAGAAGATGATGAGAAACCGCCATACGCCGCCGTGCCAGCCAAGGTCCCAGACACTCTCGAGGATGATGACGAAGGCGACGCTCCTAAAACATGGGATGAGGTCAGCAAATCTTTAGAAACTAAACTCAAACCCGCCGCCGTTAAACCACCGGAAGAGGTCTCCGTTAAACCTCCAGCCACTCCTCCACGGCGGCTTCCGCGGAAGAGCGCATCCTTCCACACTCTGGACGAGCTTGAAGCGAAGGCCAAAAGAAGCATCGCCGCACAAATCCCTACGACGGTGGTCAAGCTTAAGAGAACGGAGTCTATGTCCAAGTTAAAACCCGAGTCAGAAGATCGGACGGAGTCGACTCAGTCGTCCTACTCAGGGCCTCGGTCAGTGAAGGAGAACATATTCGTCAAGAGAGACAGAGAACGGAGGGAGAAAGAAGGGAACAAGAAACCGGTGATGAACTGGGACCCACTTAGGGAGTTCCCGGAGAAGTGTCCGCCGGGAGGAGGTGAAGGTTTGGTGGTCTACACGACGTCGTTGCAAGGAGTGCGTCGCACGTACGAAGATTGCATGCGTGTGAGGGCCATCATGGAGCAGCAAGGAGTGGTGGTGGACGAGAGGGACGTGGCTTTAGATGCCGGAGTGTTGAGCGAGCTTAAAGAGCTTCTTCAAGACGAAGCCACTGTGGCGCCGCCGAGAGTGTTTGTGAAAGGGAGGTACTTGGGAGGAGCTGCGGAAGTGACGGCGATGAATGAGAACGGGAAGCTAGGGAGGGTGTTGAGGTGGGCACGTGTGGAGAGAGTAGGGGAGGAAGGGAGGCTCACGTGTGAAGGATGCGGAGGAGCGAGGTGGTTGCCTTGTTTTGAGTGTGGTGGTAGCTGCAAGGTGGCTGCGGTCGCGGCCGTGAAAGGTGAAGGGTGGGAGAGGTGCGTCAAGTGTAATGAGAATGGACTGATTCGTTGTCCCGTTTGTTTTGTCAATTAAGGGAGTGGTTGAGATGATGAACACACAAGAACGTATATGTTTGTTTGCGACACGTTTGTTTAATTTCTTATTATATTGAAAATGTTGAAAAAAACACGCTAGGATCTAGCATCCTAGGTATCTCTCACTTGTATATATTGATGGTTTTGATCATTACATGATAAAGGTGTTCAACAATCTCACTAATATATGTTTTGAGCGTGACAAGTGCATCACTTCTGCACGAACACCTTTCAAATCGCTGTTTTCTTTGTGGTCAACTTGCCACCATTCATGTCAAATCGTGCAATGAAACAGAGCAAATATGAGTCTTAGCATTATGGTATGTAGCGATGGGTTAATTATATTTCTGTTTTTGAAAATGCATACAAGTATGCTTCTCAAACTTAGCTTTTAAGAGTTTCTCACACTCTGTTTACATAAGAAAACAGAGCAATGCACAAAAAAACACATAGAAGCAGAACCAAATAAAGAGCGATTTACTTTTGTTCTTCAAAGCAACAAAAAAGAAGAAGAAAGAATCTGACTTTTTTTTCTTAACACATACACAATATTCATGGTCTCTTCAGTTGTACTTCCTCTTCTTTATCTTGAAGGAAGACGATCGGATAACGTCATCGTCGGCAATGAGAACGGCCTCGAGGGGAGTTATTGATTCGGGTCTGGTGAAGTAAGTGAAGAGAAGGTAGATACCATCCAGGTAAGTGTTAGTTTCTCCAGCTTTGTTCTTCTTCCTGATGCTGTAAGCCAATGGAATCACTCCTCTGTTGAACACTTCCACATACATTCCACCTCCTGCCACAAGCAACTACCACACACCACAACAACAAAAAACAGCGATATAAACAAATCTTTCGGAGAGAGAAATGTGCAACTATCGAAACCCAACATCCATTTCGGAATCCTGATTTGATAAAACAAGTGACGACATAACCTAAAGAATCCACACATATACCACCAATAAGAACTGTGAATTGGTACATTTCGATCAGCATACTTGATATTTAAAGAACTGAGTAAAAACGTTAAGGTAAAACATGACTCAGAAGTGCACTAAGGGCTCCTATCTTGTGCAGATTATCTAGTTTCTATTGTTTATTACTTGAAGAGTCGATAACCCCACAGAAGGATGAGATTGCTCTTAATAAAGCTAAAAACCTTTACTTAAGTTTCTACAATGAGAGCCATCTACACTGAGTGAAACCGTTATCTAGAAGATTTTGCTTGTGATCTGTTTATCTATAGTCCATATAACAGAAAGTTTCAAATTTCTAATGGAATCCCAAAACCTCGTCTTCTATTTCACAAATAGAGAGTATCCCTCTGATACGAAACAGGAAACAGGTAAATTTGGAGACTTTTTTTTTTAGTTACCTCTTCGTATTTTTGGGTAAGACCAAGCCGCTCATCTTCAGACATGTCTGGTCTCAAAACCGCCATTGTTTCGTACTGCCTGAGTCCAGGTGGGCACTGAGGTTCCGGTTTGTCTTCAAGGGCAGTTGAGACTCCCGACCCGGGAGGAGAAGTCGGGTCATCGTCCGACCCGAATCCGCCTTCAAAGAAAGTTCCGGAGAAATCAAGAGCCTGAGATTTCACCACAAACTGAGAGCCATCTCTCTTCTGTATCGAGGCAATAGGCTTCGACTTGGAAATGAATGGCCTGAGAGTGTGTGAGAACGAGAGTAGCGGCTGCGAAGATACATTAGGCAGAGGGCAAATTGCGGAATTTGATAGACATAGCGAAGACGCCACCATTGTTGTGTGATTGAGTTGAGAGCTTTCAAGTTTGGAGAAAGCAAAGAGACGATGATGGGGTTTTTATTTGTTGGATAAGAGATGAAGATGTTGGTACACGTTAGTCAGTATGCTAATATGCGCTTTGGGCCTATTTAGATTGGATTCGGCCTGTTAAAGGCCCATTTTGTAAAAAGACATGTTACTGTTTTTATACCTTTTATCTTCCCGATCAAGCCAGTTCGGAGCAAATCAAATCTATAAGAAAAGAATCGTCGCCGGTGAAGAGAAAAGAAGATAGAGAGAGAGAGAGAGAGACTTAAGCCATGGATCCGCAGCTAACGGAAGTTTCACAGCAGTTTGAGAGATTCAAGGCGGCGTTTGCGAGGAAGGATTACGATACGTGTAGTGATCTGTTGTCTCAGCTTAAGGTATACATCTCTCTCTCTCTCTCTCTCTCTCTCTTCTCTGAACCCTAGTTTGATTCGATTTCACATCTTTGCATATATATCTGGTTTATCGAATGAATTTTAGGGGAAAATTGATGGGGTTTGTCTCGAATCTATGATAGCTTTGAATTGAAAAAAATTAGGTTATCAGTGAGATCTTTTAGAAGAAGAGCGTAAGTGCTGATTTCTATATTAGGGGATTGCTAATGTGAGTAGAACAAGTAGGGTTTAGTCTATATTGCAAAAT
Organism: Camelina sativa; assembly: GCF_030686135.1. Taxonomy (NCBI): domain Eukaryota; kingdom Viridiplantae; phylum Streptophyta; class Magnoliopsida; order Brassicales; family Brassicaceae; genus Camelina; species Camelina sativa. Next base: position 34,540,374 of record NC_141886.1, read on the forward strand.
TGAATGGTGAGGGATTCTTATGTTATTTGTTATGTTCTTCAGGTTCTTCTGACCAAATTCACTAGTCTTCCTCCATTGTTCGAGAGTTCACCAAACGCAGCTCAGGAGCTCACTATTGCAAGTAAGGTTTCTGTTTTTATTTAGATAACTTGTTTTTAGGGAGTTTATAGTTTTGCTTTGCCATCAGTTGCAAGGGGTATTTTCAATCATTCTGTCCTCATGACTTATTTAGTTTATTTGGTTTATACTCTTTAAGGGTCACAACACTCGAGGGATTGTATCAGGCTTTACTGTTCTTTAGTTCGTCTTCTATCCCAATGCATGACTTTAGCTTTTAGTTTGCTGTTTACTGGGTTTACATTAGTCTTTGGATTGAGTAATTTGGTAAATTTCTGTTCTTATGGATTATAAAAGTTTGACAATTGGTGAATTCTAGGGGACATTTATGAGCATGCTGTTGTTCTGAGCGTAAAAACCGAGGATCAAGATGCCTTCGAGAGAGATTTCTTCCAGTTGAAACCTTACTATGTGGATGCCAGGTGAATAAAGAACCAACTCTCTCTGAACAGTATCCTTTTCCATTTGGATGCAATGTTTTTTTTTTTTTGTGTGTTCTAACATATCTTCTTTTCCTCTGCACCAGGAACCGTCTTCCCCCATCCGCACAGGAGAATCTTATCCTGGGTCTGAACCTTCTGAGGTTGCTTGTACAAAATAGAATTGCTGAATTCCACACCGAACTCGAGTTACTTTCATCAGCTACACTTGATAATCCTTGCATCAAGCATGCAGTAGAGCTTGAGCAGTCTTTCATGGAAGGTGCCTATAACCGTGTGTTGAGTGCTAGACAGACCGCGCCTGATGCAACTTACGTCTATTTCATGGATCTCTTGGCAAAGACCATAAGGTAACATCAATGCTTCCATCCTTCTCTGGATTAGTTCAGTCTCATGTCTTCTCGCTTGTTATCTCACCTTTTTCTTTTGTGATGACTGAATTATCAGAGATGAAATAGCTGGATGCAGTGAGAAAGCTTATGATTATGTCTCTATCAGTGACGCTCGGCAGATGTTGCTGTTCTCTTCTGATCAAGAACTCTTGAACTATGTCAACGAGGTAAAAGAAAAAACATTTTGTGCAAACACTTGGAACCTTTTTAAATTTCATGAACCCTTGACGCGATTTAGGTTTGATCATCTCTTACAGGAGCACCCCGAGTGGGAAGTGAAGGACGGGTCTGTTGTCTTCCAGAAAGCCAAAGAAACTGCACCGTGCAAAGAGATTCCTTCTCTGCAACTCATCAACCAGACTCTAAGCTACGCCAGAGAGCTGGAGCGTATCGTGTAAGATCCGATTTTTCTCAGTGTTCGTCTCCTCTTGCATTATGTTCCTGGAAATCTCCAGGTCATAAAACTTTGTTATCATGTAATGACTGATATGGAGCGACTAAGTTATGTCTCAAAGAAGTGATTTGGTTGATTGGATTTGGCAAATGAGACTTTGTTACGATATCAATCTGTTCTTTCATAGTCTTCCTAAGCCTCTTACGTTATATTATATTGTTCAGTGTTCACTCGTTTTCGTTTTGTTGCCTTGTCCTCCTTTCCTCGATGCTTTGCTTGAACATGATGTCCGTAATTTAGAGCTAGGAATATATGCTGCATTCGAAATATCGGTTAGGTTAGTTTGGAATTCCGAGTTTGTCGGGGCCGAATGATCAATTTACTCTTTAGTTCAGTTTGGTTATTTGGCTCGGGTTTTGGAGATTCTTCTTAAGGTAGTGTAGCCGATGGGCTTGCTTTGATTAACCATCTAGTCCAAATATGGAAGAAGGAAAAAGTCATTTAGGAGGGACACAATATGACCATTGCCAAACACTTGTCAACTTGGCAGACAGCTTGAAACAAGTGGGGGGGGGGGGGGGGGGGGGATATACGTTGCAACAAAATCTTATGTTTGGGGATTAACTATGATTGATTAACACAGCTAATTTAACAAAGTAGTAAGGTAATGATATCATAAGAAGAAAGATGTCCCCACTAGGAAAGAACACGTTACTGTTAATAAATATGTATTTTAACCAAAAGGGATGAAGTAATGATCCACTTTGGGTAAGTAGTTGAAAGTGGCTGAGTGGTTTCTAGCGTTTTTTATTCATCCGCGAAAGTGAGATTCCGTTTATCATAATTTTTGTTTTGTTTTGGAGGGGGGGGGGGGGGGGGGGGGGGGTCAAATAATTGCTTTGTTAATTATACGAGTAGTAGTATTTGGCTAAGAGAAGAGCATAATAATAATGATGGGAATTAAAGAATAGGAGTCGTTGATATTATTCTACTCAGCCACAACAAGCACCACTTAGTGCCTAATTACGTCTTAAAGGCTTTTTAGACGCATAGAATATGGTAATGACAACTTGTTGGTGCTGGACGTGTAAGAAACGTCTTAGACATAATCAATTCATTTTTTTTTTTTTTTTTTTTTTAAATGTGATACAAATCTCTCTCGGTCATAAACAACAATTGTACATACATTCAATTAAAAAAAAAAAAAAAAAAAAATCGTATCCTCTGATCCTCTCTGATTCTACACCTTATTTACGTGTGTATCGAATTTTTGTCAAAGACAATATTGTCAAGAGAGAGATGGTCAATCAATATCAATATAAGTATTAAATTTTAGAAACTTCCACAAAAATAAATACTAAAAAAGGATGCGAGTAGTAAAATAAATACCAATCTTAAAAAAAAAAAGATAAAATCGAAATTGAGGGAAAAAAAATGATCCAATAATTAAAAATTCGATGCTTTTTTTTTGTGTCCAAAAGAAAATAGAAAATAAAGAAAGAATTTGCATGAAGAGATATTCTAGTGGTTGGGGTAAAATGAATGGTACAGCGTGGAATCAAATATGTCTTCAATTATAATATTTACAACTTGCTCTTCTCCTCCGACGAAGATTAGCTTGAATCACAGTTTCTTCTTGAGTTGTTGTTGGTGTGGTCTTCTCTTCTCGTCGCCTGCTTGCTTGTTCGTTGTTTGATGGAACTTGACGATTTGGATCTCAGCGGCACTTGGCCGTTAGATCAGATAACTTTCTCTTCTAATTTCAAGTCTCCGGTCATTTTCTCATCTTCCGAACAGCCTTTCTCTCCTCTCTGGTCCTTCTCCGAATCTGCCGGTGATGTCGGCGCCGGCGATCTTTACGTAGCTCCCTCCTCTCGCTTCACCGATTATTCCCTTTTACGTAGTAAGTTGTCTCCCAACTTTTAGAATCCTATTCGGATAATGTATGTAGTACTAGTGGATATGCTTCCAACTCCTTTGGAATCTTCTTAGTATTGGATTTTAAGTAAATGTTGCATTGCTTTGATCTTTTTTAGATATAATAAGTTGAATTTATTTGGATCTCTGGTTCAGAATCTGATGATACCACCACCGCCACGACCAAGGAGGTTATTATTGATGATAACCATGCTCCTTCCCCCTTTTCTGGTTTAATGCCCTCCTCGGAGAATCAAGATAATCCAGATTCTTACTGTGCTGTCAAAGCCAAGATGACTCAAGCGCTTCGATACTTCAAGGAATCTACTGGACAACAACACCTTCTCGCTCAGGTTTGGGCGCCTGTTAAAAACCGTGGACGATATGTTCTTACTACTTCGGGACAGCCCTTTGTTCTTGCTCCCAATAGTAACGGCCTTCATCAATACAGGATGGTTTCCTTGACCTATATGTTTTCCCTTGATGGTGAACGCGACGGTGACCTCGGCCTTCCCGGTCGCGTTTTCAGGAAGAAGTTGCCTGAGTGGACTCCCAATGTCCAGTATTACTCCAGCAAAGAGTTCTCCCGCCTTGGCCACGCCTTGCACTATAATGTTCAGGGGACCTTGGCTTTGCCTGTTTTTGAACCATCCAGGCAGCTCTGTGTTGGTGTTGTCGAGCTTATTATGACTTCTCCCAAGATTAATTATGCTCCTGAGGTTGAAAAAGTTTGTAAAGCGCTTGAGGTTTGCTTTTCTTTCTCCTTTTTTTTTTTTTTTTTTTTAATTTTGGGGGGGGGGGGGGGGGGGGGGGTCGGTCCTTTTATCAGAATCCGTTGATCTTCCGGCGACATGAACGTTTTCTACTTGTGTTGCAGGCTGTGAATCTGAAAACTTCGGAAATATTGAACCACGAGACCACTCAGGTTATCCGCGAGTCCAATGTCAAAATCTCGAGTATTCTTTCAGAAACTTTCAAGAACTGTCTTGAGTTCATTCTGTGCTGTTCCTTGTCGTTTTGATCTCCATTTTCCTTTTTGACTTCTCCTTTATACCAGATCTGCAACGAGGGTCGCCAAAATGCATTGGCTGAGATTTTGGAGATACTGACTGTGGTGTGCGAGACCTACAAACTTCCTTTAGCTCAGACATGGGTCCCTTGCAGGCATCGCAGTGTTCTAACTTTTGGAGGTGGCTTTAAGAAAAGCTGTTCAAGCTTTGATGGGAGCTGTATGGGGAAAGTCTGTATGTCTACCAGTGATTTAGCGGTTTATGTTGTGGACGCTCATGTTTGGGGTTTCAGAGACGCTTGTGCTGAACACCATCTGCAGAAGGGACAAGGTGTTGCTGGGAGGGCGTTTCTCTCTGGAAATCTATGCTTCTCTAGGGATCTTACTCGGTTCTGCAAAACCGACTACCCATTAGTACATTATGCACGCATGTTCAAGTTGACGAGCTGTTTCGCGGTCTGCTTAAAGAGCACGTATACGGGGGACGATGAGTATGTTCTTGAATTCTTTCTTCCTCCAGCAATCACAGACAAGAGTGAGCAAGATTTTCTGTTGGGTTCTCTGTTTCAGACAATGAAGCAGCACTATTCGAGTCTCAAGGTTGTCTCTGAAACTGAACTCTGTGAAAACGAAATATTTCTTCAAGTCGTGGAAGCTTCAGAAGACGGAATGGTTTACTCGAAATTTGAACCTATCAGAATACATCATCCAGCACCAATCTCTAAGGACTATCTTGAGCTCAACTCCCCCGAACAGAAGCTGAGCTTAAACTCTGATCTTATGGCTGATGGGTTTGAGAGGTTCCAAACGCTTGAACCTTTACCGGAGGCCAAAACAGTGAAAAAATCAGAAAGGAAGCGTGGTAAAACCGAGAAAACAATCAGTATAGAAGTGCTTCAACAATATTTTGCTGGTAGTCTAAAAGACGCAGCAAAGAGCCTCGGTGGTATGCTCTTAACTTTGTCTCTTGATTTTTGTAATTGTTGATGGCAAACTAAAAGAACTTTGTGCTTTCTTTTTCCAGTTTGCCCAACAACAATGAAACGCATTTGTCGACAACACGGGATCTCACGGTGGCCATCTCGCAAAATCAACAAGGTGAACCGATCTCTAACACGACTTAAACATGTTATAGACTCGGTTCAAGGTGCTGATGGATCACTCAATTTGACCTCCCTCTCCCCTCGCCCTTGGTCTCACCAAATATCTCCAACCGAAAACCAACCACCAAAGAACTTCCCTCCAGCTTCTACATCTCCTCCAAGTTATCTCCAAGATGTCAAGATTGAAAACAGAGATGCAGAAGACAGTGCAGGTTCATCAACATCGCGTGCTTCTTGCAAAGGTAAAAGTAAAAGCATTTCATCATCTACATGTATGTATTCTACTGCAAAATCTCAAGATCCGTCACCATTGTTCTCATACTGTCTCGTGTTCCACAGTGGGTCCTATATGCGATACGCGTTTTGGGCTTCCAAGCCTTCCAACACACAACCAAGAACCAGTCAGGCAGACGGCCTTGGACGATTCGGACAGTAGCTCTAAAAACATAGCTAATTTTTGGACACACTTAAGCTGCCAAGATACAGCTTCTCCAACAACACTCCACAATAAGCTCGTGAGTATAAAGGCAACGTACAGAGAAGACATCATCAGGTTCAAGATCTCACCGGAGTCGGTAAGCATTATGGGACTGAAGCAGCAAGTGGCTAAGAGGCTGAAGCTCGAAATGGCTGCGTTTGAGCTCAAGTATCTAGATGACGACAGCGAATGGGTCTCGGTCTCGTGTGATGCTGACCTCAGTGAGTGCCTTGACACGTCTGCAGCGAAAGCAAACACACTGAGGCTCTCAGTGCATGACGTGACTCTAAACTTTGGGAGCTCATGCGAAAGCTCAGAGGAAAACATGATGTGCTTATGACAATGCTTCACTTGTATACAACTTTCTTGTATGGATCTGAGAGTTTTGTTTTCTGGGAAGAGGAGTTTTAGACAGTATTCATTTTTGTGAGATGTATAAAAATGCATACTTCTCCACATATCAATAGATGTTGATTGGAACAATAAAAATAAAAACTATTACTTGCCTATGTATGTGACTTCTGTTAATTACACTTGCAATTACCCTATACAAAACTCTCTCTGTAATCACTTTCATCATCGCTTTACTAGTCAAGCTCGAATGAGTGAAGCTTTGGAGTATCATAGGTCGAGACAATGGCTACTGTTGGACGGAGCTATGATCATTCAAGACACTCGTTAAATAATCTTTTACCCATAATACAACTGGGACCGATATATCATAGTTCTATCAAATACACAGTTCTGGTCACAATAAAGTGTTTGAGTGTTTCAACTATGCATGTTTCATGATTCTTTCTTGTATAATAAATATGCCTAATGATGGGTTGACCCAAAACAAAAAAATTATGCCTAATGATGAGGTCCATGAGGACATGTAAAAGGAGCAGTTTTGGTATTATTGTTAGAAAATTAAATCATGGCATGTGGGCAACAACAACAAATAAATAAATAAAAGTGGTTGTGATAAGTTCTATACTTTCTAATGTTTTGGCAAAATATACGATTAAACTTGATCAGGGACAATTACCAAAAAATAAAACAATTTGATATTTTAAACTATTTTTTAATATTGACAATGAGTTGACACAATGACACTTTCTCTAAGTTCTAATTTTCCATTTATAAGAATTGCTTAAAAACTAGTGAGAATTATGGAAATATGGAACTCATTGTATGGGTTAATAAACTGTACACACTTGATATATATTACTTGAGAGAATAATATTAAAGGTTAGATATAAAATTGTTCATGAACATTTACAATAACCAAAATTACACCAATTTATTAATATTAATGAAAAGGTGACATGTTCTCTAATTCTCAGTTTCCATTGATAAGATTTGTGAAATACTTGAGAGAACAGTATAAATATAGATCTCATTATATACTAATTGATAATGTACCTATATACTTGAGAAACATTTTGAAGTTTTAAGTAACAGAGCGACTTGTGCATTTTAAGTCTATAGATTTTGACCATCCCCATATATATAATATATATTAAAAAAATGTAACTGGTTTTTATGGATACATATTTTCATCTTGGTCGATTCTTCCATCTTATCTTTTTCGTCGATTGTTAAATAACTGGTTTTTATGGATACATGTCTTCGTTTTCGTCGATTCTTTCGATTCTTCTATCTTATTTTCTTCGTCAATTGTTAAATTTCTCAATCCCTATATTTTAAAAGGAAAGAGGAAGGAGAGAGAGTGCTCGTCAAGCAAAAAAGAGGAAGATGAAGCAGTGACTGTCTCGACTGAGTAGAGAGAGGACGATATATGATTTCACCAGGTTCAGGTTCCCACGCGCCTCAGTCTCACGAGTAGAAATCCAAAAAAAAAAAAAAAAAATAGTTGTTACTGTATAACAAAAATAAAAAAGTAGGAGAGGGACCTTAATTGTGAGTAAGAATATAACAAAACTTTACATTTTTGATTTCCTTTTTATCTTAATTTTATAAAATCATTCATTCTTAAGTAGTTTTGTACTAATATCTATATTTGATTTCATTTATCCAATTCTTTTGTGTATTTTTTCATGTTAAATTTCTTCTATGCTTAATTTTTATATGTCAAATGTCAATTGTGGTTGTGACATGTCATTCTGTTATGTGTCTGCTCCTCAACACCAAATTAATGTTCTTCTTTCTCTCTTTGTTTTTTTTAATCCTCTAATTAGAGAATCGCCAATTAATTTTTATAATTAAATGTTTTTCTCCCGAATTGTATTAAAATTTTACCAAAAGAAAAGAAAATAATAAATATAATGTGTCGATTTTGTCATCGCCGGATAAACTATTTTTATCTTGGCCTTACATCATATATGTAAATATTGATATTTTACCATTAACAGAAGAAGAAGTGTGATATCTTACAGGTTAAAAAGTAAAAGCTTATTGGTAAATAAATAGTGCGTTTGGTATAATCTTGATCGAAGTTGTTTTAAGGTCTTCCTTTCCCCGGGTCATGATCTTGATTGGCTCCTGTTCTTGCATAGTCAAGATGAAACTCCACAAGTTCTCTCTCCTGTACTTGGCTACTAGTCTCCTTCATATCAATACATATTAATTTATTATCAAATAGTTCATAATTTCATGTTAAAACTTATGAAAAGTAAGATAATTAACGACACATGCTCAATTACCTGACCTCACACAGCGAAACACAAACGTACGTTAAACACACCACTAACCAGAACCTAGCTACTTCCATTTGTTAATCTCAACTAAGTTTCTATACATGAAATAGGAACCAAATTAACCAAATAGCAACTTATGAGAACGGCGGCATGCACACACGAATCATTATATATCATAAATAAGATGCAAAAATTGAGTATTCACCTTCTTCGACCTGAGATTCACAAAATGACGAGGGGTAGCGTCAGAAACATGAACGGAGGTGATTGTGAAAATAAGAACAATGAGAAATACTAATTCTTTTGTACTATAGCTCATGTTTGTTTTTTTTTGTTTGTTTCTTAAGCGGCTTAAGATTTGCAAGACATATAAGTTTGTGGGATTTTATAGAGACAGACACATGAGATGAGTTATATAGAAGCAAGAGGTGGTGGAGATGACACTGTGATAAAAGGTTGCTGTTATTCATTTTGGAAACATAATCAAAAGCTATTGATAATAATTTTAGTAAATTAAGTTGTAGGGATATATTATAATTAGTTACATATAAAATAAGATCAAATATTATTATATTTCCCAACAAATGAACGAGAGAAACACATAATGAAAAGTCAACTAGGTGCACTATGGATCCTCTTTTGCCACCTTCCAATATTCATCATGGCCTTAAATAATTCGAAAAATAATAATTATGGTCTGAATACATATGATCGACCTTACTTGGATTTGAATGTGTAAATATAATTTGTTTTGTTTTGTATTCTTATCGCTAAACTAGTTACATGTATATCTTTTGTAGGAAATGAATATAATAGATGTATAAATTAAATGGAGTGAATGATGATAATGGAGAAGAGCATGAGCACCCATATATAAAATGGGTTTTGATATATTCGTAATAAAAGTTGAGTGATACATATCTGTCATCTTTTGTTTATACGATGATCTCTCTTCTATTTCAAAAACCTTTGCCAAACCCATGAAGCCTAATTATTCGTCTTTTCGTTTATTTACTTTTTTTTGTACACACATGCACTCATCACATATGCTTTACACTATATATATATACTAGATTCGGACCTGCACCTAATGCGGGATTGATTTCAAAATCTTAGTTTGCTATTAAAATTATAATATATTATATATGTGTGGGATTATGTCTGTAAACGTATTTTTTAGAAATATTAATGTTCATAATCCAGATCCATACCAGTTTAATTTTCGATTTGTTTTTAATTTCATTTATACAAAAAGAATGATCATATTTGTTTTTATTATATGTAAAGACAACTATAATTAAAAATAATAGTATAAATAAATTATTTTCACTTATAAACCAAGATCCGCAAAATTTTCAACATAGTATATAAAGTATATAATTTAAATTAATATTTTTGAAAACTGATTATATTTCCATTTTTTGAGATAGTGAATGAATCTAAAATCGAAAAAAATTTATAAAGAATATGCTATTTTTCAAAATAGTATATTGCGGTTAGATTATATATTACAAATATAATAACTATTTTCATAATTGAAAAAGTCAATATAATCTAAAAGTTCTCTTCTTCTTTTTTTGGTTTTTTTTTCTATTTGTTATAATAAGATTAATTAGTATAGTTTAGTTATATTTTTTCATACTTGATTCTTGTGTGATCCAACATTTTCCATGGCTAAAACCATAACACACCCTTATTATTATCTATCTTATATAAAAGATAGAAAATACCAAAAATTAAATTCTTAATGTTTATGTGTATCACATACACATGAGTTAGATTCCGAGTCCAAACTATCAAGGCAAAGTTTTCCATCTTCAATAACAAAGCACACAAATTAATAATATGCAATATCACTTTAAAACAAAATCAAAGAGACAAAATTACATCATTTTAAAAAAATACATCATTTAACATTCGGCTCATGAAAATAACATTTTGGAATGGCACCTTTTGCCTCCGATGGTTGACATCCAATCTCCGCAATAATTCTCTTTCCCTTGCACAATCAAACATCAATATGTTGCGACCTGCCCAAATCCTCCCTGCAATAACATCCCCAACATCAAAGTATAAAGTGTATCCTGGTTATTTCTTTGATTTAATAGACAATTCAACTAAGAATTCAAATTCAGGAAAGTACAAAAAATTTCATTTAGCTCGATGAGTCGGTTTGAGGATCCATTTTCTATCAACAACTCTTCCGGATCTTCTATATATCACGATTAATATTTTTGATGATTTAATAAGAAGTCGATCTTTAAGTTTTTCCAATCAAAAGGTGTGTCAGGTAAAATAAAGATCAACTCACCATAATATAAATCCACCAAAAAAAACTAAGAAAACTTAAGAATAAATAGATTAAAGTACCATTGGTTTGAAGAGATAGTGACACACAAGTGGAGAAACAACCGTCTCATGCTCCATTTGAACGCTGAAAGCATAAAAACTCAAATTAGATTCTACTACAATTAGCAAAAAGAACCAAAAAAAAAAATGTGCTATCAAAATTGAAACAAAAAAATATGTATATATCCAAGGCTTAAACACAAATACTACGTTATCTTATTATATAAAGTATGGTTTCAAAAGTTATCAACTCACCAGATCGTGACACGTGTTCATTAAAAAAATTACTAACTCATAAGATTGTGACAAGTGTCAATTTTATAAAAAATTCTGTTTTAAAAAAATCTATAAATAAAATCACGAAATAAAAAAAATTACTAATCATAAAATCTTATTATAAAAAGTTTGGTTCTCAAAGTTAGTAACTCACCAGATCGTGAAACGTGTTAGTTTTAACGATCAAATATCAAAGTTAAAAACTCACCAGATCGTGATATGTGTCAGTTTTAACGATTATATATCCATGTTAGTAACTCATCATATCGTGACACGTATCAATTTTAACGATCAGAAATCACATATAAAATTTAATAACTCATTAGATCATGACACATGACAATTTTAATGATCAGAAATCACAGTTTTCAAGCTTGGTAAATCGATGCATAATATAATTGTAATCTTATTATATTAAAAAAAAATTTGTTAATCCTAAAAGAAAAATAATTGTAAATACACCCCTCTATATAAGCAAAGAGATGATGACATATTTTTCACCAAACAAAATAATTTCGACTAGTTTTATTTTTCTTGGTTAAATTTTCTCTTATTTCTTTTTTATTAACCTTTTGTTTGACACATCATTGTTCTTGAACAAGTCTCGAAGTCTCGAAGACAATTTGTTTGTTGTCTAATCGAAGAACCTGTATAAAAAGATTCTTAGATATTACCACATGTTTTCGTCGTCTTTTCTTTGAATTTTTTTTTGTTTCTCAATTTTGTAATGCATACTACGCAATCTTTGACTTTGAAGCGTTAACAAAGTTTCTTATGCATAATAACTAAGGTTTTTGGGATTAACAAATTTCTCACGGTGTTACTATTATTTCTATTAATTTGCAGGACAGGTAACATAAAAAAAAAGATGAATACACAAATGCAAGATAACAACAGAGATTATATAACACTAAATCAACTAAACAGAAAGAGTTCTTATCGTCGAATGATAGTACGCCTTACAAGAGAGAGTGGGAAGCAAGAATTTTTTAAAAAAAGTAAAAAACAATGAGCTCATTAGAATAAATTTTCTCATAAAATAGAAAAGAGATTAAGAAAATATACAGAATATTATTAACTCTAAAAAATGTAAATACTCACTTCTATATAAACATAGATCGTCTCATATTATTCATCTAATAAAATAATTTATTTAAAAATATTGCTTTCAACTTTGTTCTATTGGTCAAACTTTTTTAATGGGAAGACAAATTTTTCTTACTTTTTAAAACCAAAATATACTCCTATTTTCCACTTTTTCAGTTTGGAATAGGTAAGATTAATATGTTGACCCAAACAAAATGGAAGATTAATATATGCATCTTCTTTTTTAATACTATATTTTAAAATTTACTGTAGTAGTTTTAGATTGTTTTATTTAATTTATATTTTTATCTTTGAATTATTTGAGATTAATATATGATCGTGCTTATAATTTTCTATTATTTCATGAATAATGTCAAATTAATTTTCTTCTAATTTTTCAACTTTGATTGGTTGGTCTTAGACTTTTTTTTGTGCAAACATAATTGTTACCATTCATTCAATCCCAAATAGAGATAAAGAAGAGAAGGTCATCAACCTAATGGTCGGATAAAATAGGATAAGCAAACACAAGCCTACAAGAAACATAGATAAATTGAAGAAACATAAATCAGATCCATAGGAGCTTGAAGACAAAGGCTACATCATGGTAATCCAAATGGCTACTCTCAAACACTCGGGTACCAAACATGATTGATTTCTGATTTCAGCACAATGGCCCTGAGCTAAACATGATTAAGGTGTGAACCGGAGGAGGATTAAATTTAAGGGATCATTATGTTTGTTTGGTTTAGTCTCCGTTGTCTCTGTTTTGGCCAGAAGGTTCCAAATAGCCCTAAAAAACCAACCAAAAAGGTAAAGAAAGGTTCCTCTCTCTCTCTCTCGCTTCTGTGTTTCGCCATGACAGAAGTTGCGAGCTCGGTGGTCTATGAAGTGCTCGGACGCAGAGCTCAGGATGTGGACGAGCCGATCATGGACTACATCATCAATGTCCTCGCCGACGAGGATTTCGACTTCGGTGAGGAAGGTGAAGGTGCCTTTGATGCCGTCGGTGAGCTCCTCGTCGCTGCTGAATGCGTCTCCGATTTCGACGAGTGCCGTTTGGTAAGCAACTCATCGGACCTTGCTGCTTCAGTTCAATTATTGATTGTATCCTAGATTCGTTTCTTTTCTTTAGGGTCTCTCTGTGAGTGGGAATTTAATTAAATCTGTGGTGAAATGGTTTCAAGAATAGGTTTCGCTTTTTAAGATAGTCATATGAAGAAAGAAATGCTTAGTTTTGTAACTGGATGTGGTGTGTGTAGGTTTGTAGCAAATTGTCGGATAAGTTTGGAAAGCATGGATTGGTGAAGCCTACACCAACTGTAAGGAGTCTTGCTATGCCTGTGCGGATGAACGATGGAATGGATGATGTACCGGTTAAGAAGAAGAAGCCAGAGCCTGTGGATGGGCCTTTGCTCACGGAACGTGACTTAGCTAAGATTGAGAGGAGAAAGAAAAAGGATGATCGCCAAAGAGAGGTATTGAATTATAATGACACATTCCCTTTTTCTAGTTGACATTTTGTTCTATTTTGTTTTTATTTGTGAGATTTACTTGTTTCTTTGTTTTCGCAGCTACAATATCAACAGCATGTTGCTGAAATGGAAGCCGCTAAAGCAGGGATGCCTACTGTCAGTGTCAATCATGACACTGGTGGTGGCTCCGCTATCAGAGATATTCATATGGATAACTTTAATGTTTCTGTTGGAGGCCGTGATCTCATTGTCGATGGATCTATCACCCTCTCTTTTGGACGCCATTACGGTGGGTTTTTCTTATTTATTTTAGCTGTCTTTTTAATCCAAGGAATTGACGGGAAGAGAAATCTAGCTTACAAATGGGAACTTTTTCTCTGTGGGTTACTCTACAGGCCTTGTAGGACGTAATGGTACCGGAAAAACAACTTTTTTGAGGTATATGGCTATGCACGCTATAGAGGGTATTCCTACTAATTGCCAGATATTGCATGTCGAACAAGAAGTGGTTGGTGACAAGACGACAGCTTTACAATGCGTTCTTAACACTGATGTTGAAAGAACCAAGCTGTTGGAAGAAGAGATTCAAATACTCGCAAAGCAGGTTAGATCAAGCTTGTTTTCTAATTAGTATTACCATTTACTCATTCAGGTGTTTTGTCTTTTCGTATCATCTCTCTTTGTTGGTAATGTGAACTCTTGTTGGGTTATCTGAAGAGAGAAATGGAAGAACCCACAGCTAAGGATGGAATGCCTAAAGACACAATTGAAGGAGATCTTATGTCTCAAAGGCTTGAAGAAATATACAAAAGACTTGATGCAATTGATGCTTATACTGCTGAGGCTCGGGCAGCTAGTATCCTTGCTGTAAGTTGCTCTTTACCACTATAAATTTTCTGCAGCCCTTTAGAGGTTTTTCGTTTGGTAGCATAGATAGAAACAAGAGGGTATGCATATCTGGATGCAAGTCGTGACCCATCACCACATAATGCATATAAATTGCTAGATTTGGGTGCCATCTTCTGTTGACATCTTTGCATGTGCTTTTGTTGCCTTCAACTTTGAGTACTGTTAGCTAACTTGCAGATGTTGCTCTCTACGTCATTTTCAGGGTCTAAGTTTCACTCCAGAAATGCAGAAGAAAGCTACGAATACTTTTTCAGGAGGATGGAGAATGCGAATTGCACTTGCTCGTGCTCTATTTATAGAGCCTGATTTGTTGTTGCTTGATGAACCTACGGTGTGTTTTCTTTTAATTGTTTTCCCTTTTAGATCAATCTATCCTTTATATTTTAAGGTTTATGACATAATTTTCCTCTCTTTTGGTAGAACCATCTTGATCTCCATGCTGTCTTATGGTTAGAAACATATCTAACGAAGTGGCCAAAAACATTTATAGTCGTTTCCCATGCTAGGGAATTCTTGAACACGGTACTTTTTCTCTATTGATCTCCATACTGTTATTATTTCTCCAATATCTCTGGACATGTGTCATACTTGTTTTTGTCTACAGGTGGTCACGGACATCATCCATTTGCAAAACCAAAAACTAAGTACCTATAAGGGAAATTATGATATTTTCGAAAGAACACGGGAAGAACAAGTGAAAAATCAGCAAAAAGCTTTTGAATCAAGTGAACGATCACGGTCACATATGCAGGTTTCTTTTCTTTTTCTGAAAAATGAACTTATGAATTTCTGTTTTCAACTCGTCTCTAGTTTGTTTAACAGTATTCCAACATGGGGAGTTCAGTTTGATGCTTGATATATTGTTTATTGCTACAGGCGTTCATTGATAAATTTCGTTACAATGCAAAGAGGGCGTCTCTTGTTCAGTCAAGAATCAAGGTGTCAACAGTTACAACTATTTATGTGATTAAATTTTGGCCATCAGCGGTACTCTAATATTATTGTGTCCATGATTCAGGCATTGGACCGGCTGGCTCATGTGGATCAAGTTATTAATGATCCTGAGTAAGGAAGCCCCTCTTATATATATATACTAAATCACTTTCAATTGATATTAGGAATGATGCTGTACTATGATATTGGATAAAATTGTTGCAGTAGTATTCAACCTGCCTTTTATATATTAACCTCTTGTCTTTCTCTTGCAGCTATAAATTTGAATTCCCAACTCCTGACGATAAGCCTGGACCTCCCATCATCAGTTTTAGGTTTGTTATCTTCCAGAAACCAGCAGTGTGAATCTGACAGAAACTTCTTTAATTTTAGTATGGGGAGGACCCAGACATCAACATGCTAAATGTCCTTGCTCTTTCTTTCTACAGTGATGCATCATTTGGCTACCCTGGTGGCCCGTTGTTGTTTAGGAACCTAAATTTCGGAATAGATCTAGACAGCCGTATGGCAAGTAAGAAGGCTCTCCCCCTTTCCCTTGATTATGAGATCTCGCAGATGATACATGTTTATAAACTGTCATCTATCATATGTGGATACCAATACGCACAGCATCAAAGAACGTTTAGAACTCTTAAATTTTTGAGGTTCTTCCCAGCATTGTAAATTATATATAAGGTTTTCTCGTCGGTTTGCAGTGGTGGGACCCAATGGTATTGGTAAATCAACTATTCTCAAACTTATTTCTGGGGATCTGCAACCAAGCTCTGGAACAGTTTTCCGTTCTGCTAAGGTATGGCAGAAGACTACTCTTTTCCCTGAACAACAAATTGAACACTGTCTCTCTGGAACATATGAGATGAGCTTATATAAAACCTTAAATAATTAAGACCCCATCTAGGTTTAAGGAGTTGGATTCTTAGAAAGCATTGATATTTGAAAATTTCTTTTCACAACAGTATTATTAAATCTTAGGTTTCTGAGTGCTTGATTTCCTGCTCTGTTAAGCGTTAATGTATAGTTTGGTGGCTCTGATATGGTGTATTGATATATCCTTTTGCAGGTTCGAGTTGCAGTCTTTAGTCAGCACCATGTGGATGGACTAGACCTTTCTTCGAATCCTCTTCTATATATGATGCGCTGCTACCCTGTAAGTTCCCACTCCTGTAATATCCCTCTTATTTGTATGTGTCAGTTAACATGAGATCATAATCGAGGTAAAAAAGTTTCATATATTAGTGTTTACAGTATTTTCTACGTCTTACAAGTTACAAGGACAATTTCAGTTAGCAAAAATCTACATGCCCTCGGCTTCTCAAGATGTTTTAACTTGTATTTTTGATATGATGTCGCAGGGAGTACCGGAACAAAAGCTCAGAAGTCATTTGGGTTCTCTTGGGGTTACTGGAAATCTTGCACTGCAGCCCATGTACACTTTGTCAGGTACTTTTTCGGGTGTTTGGAGTTCTATAACCGCGATATTCTGGATGCAAGCCCTAGAATGAAATTAGAACTACTTCAGTTATGTGTTGTGGCAATAGTAATTTGTTATGTCACTAATGTTTTTGGGTGTCAATGGAAAATTAGGTGGTCAGAAAAGCAGAGTGGCATTTGCGAAGATAACATTCAAGAAACCACACTTGTTATTGCTTGATGAGCCGTCCAATCATCTTGTAAGCTACATCTATAAATATATATAGTCATGCATCTTCTTAATAAGGAATGATTTCGGTTTGCTAACAGTTGAAAATATAATAATCTCTCAGGATCTGGATGCTGTGGAAGCTTTGATCCAAGGACTAGTCTTATTCCAAGGCGGTATTTGCATGGTACTCTCTCAATCCTTGTCCACTAGAGAAATTGGCTTTTCAAGAATAAAGATGAATCTGTGTACCGTGGGTTGGTGTTTATTGAGATTCATAATACAAGAAGCAATCAATCTTGTTTGTTTGTGTGTTTGTGCAGGTGAGTCACGACGAGCATCTAATATCGGGAAGTGTGGATGAGCTATGGGTTGTGTCAGACGGCAGGATTACACCATTCCATGGAACCTTCCATGACTACAAGAAACTTCTCCAGTCTTCATCTTAAGCTGCGGTGCATTTTATTATATTTCCCATATCCATGTTTCGTTTTTATTTACTTCCCTCAATAGGACACAGCAGTCAGCAGTTACCCAGTTGTCCTTTTTTTACCTGAGATTTGGCGAGACCGTATTTTACTTGTTTGTTAAAAACCATTATAGATTGCTTTATTGTGTTTAAAGGTTTACTTGAAACTGAAAAGTAAAAGAAGCGTACGGACGGAGTTGAATCATCCAATGTCCACTTTACTGTTTGACTCATCCGTTAGCGTATACTTTTGGGGCCAAATTAAAGAAATTTATGGCAACCAATTTTACTAACGTACTGTAACCTAGGAATTTTATACGATCTTTTATTTAGGCCCAAACACAACTTTTCGTTTTTTTCTCTCATCGTGAGCCCACATGTTTAAGTCACTCTAATTTGGATTAAGGTAAAGTAATTGCTATCAATTTACTGAAGCCCGTTTTTGTAGTAGTACTGTAGTTCGTATTAAAGAAAAAATTAACGAGAGAGAGAGAGAGAAAAAAAAAAAGGTAATAAGAAAGAAAGAAGGAGTTACGACGAATCCGACCCGGCTCGCTCAACCCGACTGGTTTGTTCTTTCTGAGGTCCCCAAACAAAAAAAAAAGAGAAGAGAGAAGAGAGAGAGATTGAATCTAATCTCTCAGGCAGCCATTAGTTTAATTCTTCCCAGTCACGTTTTCTTCTCCTGCGGTTTCGCTCTAAATCCTTCCTCTGTGTTAAAAAGGTTGTGTTGTGTTTAGGACTTAAAAGGGGGATTGATCTTTTTTAAGTAGTAGATTGATTGGTTGTGGTCTGAGAATTGCAACTGTCGTCATGTCTAGATAGCGGAACCCTAATCGATTTTGAGTCATGAAATCATCAGAAACCCTAATTTCTGAGCCGTCTTCCCTCAATAGAGACCTCCGGGATCATAATGATGACGAAGAAGAAGATGATGAAGAGGAAGAAGAAGAAGAAGAAGAAGAGGAAGAAGATGTTGATTTCAATCCTTTTCTTAAGGATACTCCTTCCCTTGAAGCTTCTTCCAGTTTGAGCTCTGAAATTGAGACTCTTGATGGTGAAATTGTCAATAGCATTCCTGTCCCCATGCCAAGTAATGATGTCTCTTGCCAAGAAGAACCAATCCCTGAGGACTCTCTTGACCCCGGTGGCTTTGTTAGAGAAGAGCCTGGTGAGAGGACAGTAGATGCGAATGAAAACGGAGGAGATCAATTGTGTGACATGATCCAAACTCGGGAAACACAACGTTTTACATCAACTGAGGAGGAGGAGGAGGATGCCATCTGCAAGCGTACTAGAGCTCGGTATTCCCTTGCCAGTTTCACCCTTGATGATCTTGAGGCTTTTCTCCAGGAGACCGATGACGAGGATGACATTCCCAATGTCGATGATGAGGAAGAGTACCGCAAGTTTCTCGCTGCTGTTTTACATAGTGGTGATACTGAGGCTCCCTTTGCACAGGGTGGAACTAATGATGATGACGATGACGATGATGATGATGATGATGAGGATAACGATTTAGACTTTGAGATTGAACTTGAGGAAGCTCTGGAGACTGATGACGAGGATATTTTACCGGAAAAGGTCACCGCAGGTGACAACAAGAAAAGCACTAAGCGACGCCCCGTGACTAGGCAGAAGAGACAGCTTAACAACATCTCCTCTCACCACAAGAACAGTTCTCCCGAACAGTCTGGCAG
This sequence comes from Camelina sativa, assembly GCF_030686135.1. Classification (NCBI taxonomy): domain Eukaryota; kingdom Viridiplantae; phylum Streptophyta; class Magnoliopsida; order Brassicales; family Brassicaceae; genus Camelina; species Camelina sativa. Next base: position 34,559,723 of record NC_141886.1, read on the forward strand.
ATTATTACGCCCTCTTGTACCTATCTTACCCATTGCATCACCTGGTAGAATGTTTTCTGCTACTGAAGCAGTTGCTTCATCATCAGAAAACAGGACAACAAATGGCTTCAGTCAAGCCCAAATGGGAGAACTGCATTGTTTGATTCATGATCACCTTCAACTTCTTATCCAAGTGTACTCTCTTTGTGCACTTGATCATTCACGCCAGCACATTGGAACGCAAGTCCAAAGACTTCTATCTGAGATGCTCAAACAACACCAAGGATATATTTCACGCCCAAGTCATCCTCTCGGCACTGCTTCCGCATCATCCGTTCTGGATCTAGCTGGAAGATATCTAGTTGATGTTTCTGATGGTACGTTATTGGTTAAAAATTAGGGTGCTATATCTCTATCTTTTCTTATCTGTTTACGCAGTATAATTCTTTTGATTATTGAACCATTGTAGCTGTTCAAGATTATCGACGGTGTCAAGTGGAATCCGGTTTTGATGCGTCATCTCAAAGAGTGCCGTTATTTACACTTCCTCACCAAGAAGTTGGCGGTGAGATCGTAAACTATCCTCTTTCATCCCCTAGTTCAAGTAAGTCACCATCAGGTCGGCAGCAATCTAAGAAGACGTTAGCTGCTACACTTGTTGAGTCAGCCCAGAAGCAATCTGTTGCCTTGGTCCACAAGGATATCGCCAAGTTAGCTAAAAGATTTTTGCCGTTTTTTAGAGTATCGCTGTATCCCCACAAGCCACCTCATGTAGCTGTCGCCAATCGGGTCCTATTCACTGATGCTGAGGATGAGTAAGTTCCTTTCCTTTTTTTCTTTGTCCAGTCTACTAATGTAGTCAACAATTTATTCCGTGTGCTGTTTGAACGCAGATTACTGGCTCTTGGAATTATGGAATATAACTCAGACTGGAAGACAATAAAGCAGCGCTTTCTTCCATGTAAAGGCGAGCATCAGGTAATCAGAACTAGGAATGGTGTTTGGGTTATGAAGTAATCAGTTGGTATTTTCATTAGATTGCTCTCATTATCTTAGTTCTCATAAGTGCTACTCTGACCACAACCTTAAAGTAATAAGATAAAAATATGAAGATATTAAGACTTCAAGTCAACGCAATTCCTGTTCCAAATGATCTAGGTCTTTCATTCTTCTGCTTTCATGTCCATGTGTTTATCAGCCAGGCTGATGACGAAGAAATAAAAGACTTTGTCTCTTCTAATACGTTCGACTTGTATTTGTTTCAGATTTATGTCAGGCAAAAAAACCGGAGATCATCTAAAGCCCCAGAAAATCCAATTAAGGTCGGTTATATGCTTGATTTAGTTTATCACCTTTTTATTTCTATACTTATCTGTCTGCCTATCGGCTCCGTAAATTCAGTGGCCTGAACTTGTTTGTTAACAAATAAGCACTGTGAAACCATTACATATATATCATGCACATAAAAGAAATCTGACTACAAAACTCATTGTCATATATGATCATGTTGGAAGGCCATCTTGTATCCTTTTAACCGAACACACGTTATGCAAATGAGCATTACATGTTTAAGACGGACACCGACTGATGTATTTTAATTCTGTCCCCAAAAGGATGTTCAAACCATAATTTTAAGGTTATGCAGGATTTTCCCTAACTGGTGTGTATGTGTAAATTTTGACGTTATGCAAATGAGCATTACATGTTTAAGACGGACACCGACTGATGTATTTTAGTTCTGTCCCCAAAAGGATGTTCAAACCATAATTTTAAGGTTATGCAGGATTTTCCCCTAACTGGTGTGTATGTGTAAATTTTGCCACCCACAGGCTGTTCTGAGGATGAAAAGCTCTCCCCTGACTCCACAAGAGATAGTATGTATACAAGAGGTAATTCGAAAAGCCCATTCTTTTTGCAATCTTTGATCGGAAATTTTTCTTTGGTGCTCAGTACAAATTTGAATCCTCAGGGGCTTAAGTACTTCAAATATGATTGGATGTCTGTGTGGAAATTCGTGGTGCCTCATCGAGACCCATCCTCACTGCCACGACAATTGCGCACTGCCCTTGGAATTCAGAAGTCATATAAGCTAGATGATGTAAAGAAGGAGAAGCGGAGGTTATATGATACAAACAGAAAGTCCAGAGAGCAGCAGCCATCTTCAAAAGAGGTCTGTCTTTCATTATGTGGTTACCTCTTAAATGATACAACTCATCCATACTGAATATGTTAAATTTTGGGTTTCTGCTAAAAAATGTAAATTTAGCTTTGCTCATCTTTTATCGCATTGTTGCAGGATCGTCATGGTGCTTCTAAAGCCAATGAATATCATGTTAGAGATGAATTGGTTGAGAGTTCAGGTGAGGCATACCTACATGAAGGATTTTTAGCAGACTGGAGGCCTGGCATGCCAACTCTCTTTTATTCTGCACCTATCCACTCCTTTGACAAGGCAAAGGATGTTCCCGGTGATCGACATGAGTCAATACAAACATGTACCGTTGAAGGATCTACAAAACCTGATCTTTGTCGCGCCCAAATTCTGACATGTACGCAGAGGCTTGCATCTTCTTTCGTTCCTCTGTACCACCACACATCTGGTACAGTACCCGGCGCCTCAGGAGCATTGACAAGTATGCGGCCATATCGTAGTCGAAAACTATGCAACAGAAGTGTTGTGAGGCTAGCCCCTGATTTACCTCCCGTTAACCTTCCATCTTCGGTCCGTGTTATCTCGCAGTCAGTTTTTGCGAAGAATCAGTCTGAAACATCCCCCAAAACTTGTATCATTAAGGATGGCATATCAGATGTTTCGGGGAGGGAAAATTTGGGTATTGAACCTCCTTGCTTTTCAGCTGACAGGGATAACAATGGTCCCCCTAGCGAGAAGGTGGTAGATTTGCAGGAAGATGTGCCTGCTGCAGAGAGCTCCTCTGGGATGGGCGTGCAGAGCAATGACTCAGATCTTCAAATGCATCCTTTATTGTTCCGGACCCCTGAGCGAGGACAGATTACATGTTACCCTCCAAACAGAGACCCAGGGGGTTCTACTTTTAGTTTCTTTTCTGACAATCGACCTCAGCTGCTAAGTCTTTTCAACAGTCCAAAGCAAATCAATCACTCAACTGATGAATTCCACAAAAAATCATCATCAAACGAACATGAGACAGCACAGGTTGACAGCTGTTTTCATCCTCTTCTTCAAAGAAGCCAGTGTGAAACTAGTTATCTTACTAGTAGACGTGGGAACTTAGTCCCAGACAATGGCAATAAAGGCAAATTATGTCAACTTCAAGATACTTCTGGTGCTGTTGAGCACACTTCAATCCCTGGTGCTGGTCGTAATGATGTGAGCTTGAAATCTAGCAGACATGGTAAAAATGTGAACTTAGATATCTATCTAAGTCCGAGCTCTTCTAAGGTAAACAATCGTGGTAGTGTCTCAGCAGCAAATATTTCAGAAGCTCCAGACACCTGCATGACTCAACGTAATGACGGCTCTGAAGTGCCTGGATCAACTGCACCAAGTGATAATATTAGTAGATGCATTGACGAAATGGGTGATCAGTCTAATCTAGGTATAGTGATGGAGCAGGAGGAATTAAGTGACTCTGACGAAGAGATGATGGAAGAAGAACATGTTGAGTTTGAGTGTGAAGAGATGGCTGATTCTGAAGGAGAAGAAGGCTCAGAATGCGAAGAAATCATTGAAATGCAAGATAAGGTAGTGGTGGTTCTTTTGTCAGTTATGTACAATATGCCTCAGAGAGCAGCACTATTTTTTAGTTAAATTTTTTTTCTCAACATTCACCATTGTGACTTTAGGATTCAAGCATATATGGATCCTAATTTCCAGTAAATATATATAGATGTCGTTTTGTTGTGTAGTTGTGTGGCTTGTGGATGGTCGTGGTGATTAACTTTTCCATTCACAGGATAACAGAAGCTCTGCGGGAGAAATAGCGTCAACAGATGTCGATTCTGGCAAAGAACTAGGCAAGGATTCTCCAAACAGTCCTTGGTTGAGTCTGGATCCAAGTAATAGTCGCTTAAGCAGTAATGTTAAGGACATAGAGAAGACAGAGCTAGTAAATGAAGTCACCATTGCACAATATGGTCCTAGTATATCACGCAAAAAGAGGACACCAGTGAAGAGTAGAGATGCAGAATTAAAGGAAGAAGCAGGTGTTGCTCGGTTAAGACTGGGTCCTCTCGCCCTCCCTCCAGTGAAGAAACCCAAGAAGTGTGGTGGGCAGGCGGAAACAAGTCCAAGTATTGAGACTACCTGAGAAACTACTTGACCCAGCAACAAATGATTAGCTCTTCTCCACCCCAAATTTGCTCCCAGGTTCAGAGATATCATATCATGTCAATCTGGAGAGCTCTGTTCTTTGTGTATACCCTCTTGGAGGTTACGGCACCCATGGAGTTTGCTACTAACGAGGTTTTGTCACTTCCAGTAGAACCGCGAGTACGTTGCAGGGTGCAGAGATGAGTTGTGCATGATACAGAAGGAAGAAGATTCGGCTTGGGCAGATCAGGTCAGCTATTTCTTTTTTTAAGATATTGCTAAGGGGATTGTTACTACTTAATAGTACGTTATTTATTCTGTAAATATTTTGTATCAGCTGTGTGAAAGAGCTGGGAATCAATTTATCTCTCACTAATCACAAAGTGAATATTTGTATGGTTAAAGAATGAAAGATAGTTCGGATTCTGGTAGTATAATAGCATTTATTTGACACAGTCCCGGTTGCTACTAGGTGTTGTTACATTTAGATTTTTTTTTTCTGAAACTCTTTTGTTCCGAGTCCTGAGACCCATTGCTTATAATCAAGAGAACCTATTGGCAGGGAAGAGATAAGTTATAGAGTGATCATGGAGAAGAATAAGCTGGAAAGGGAAGAAAAGGTGGAATCCGACTGACGCCTTCTGATGATTTGGCATCGAGCAATGCTCCAATGAGCTGGGTTGATTCGAGTTCACCAGTATGTAATCTACAATGTATGTTGTCTTACTGTATTTTTCTCCTACAATGCATGTAATCTAAAATGGGGATCTCAGTTTCAAACTATGGAGGCTTCCAGTTGTCTTACTGTATTTTTCTCCTTGTTGGATCTATTGAAAAAAAAAAGAAAAAAAAGAAGTTGGCCAAATTTGTATGCAAAAAGTATGGACTAACATAAAAAAAGGGTTTACACTTGATGGCAACATTATGTAAGACTTGTGCTTCTTATAGGGGATCTAAGTATCTAACAGTGAAACTTGATTGCATATAAATAAGAGATTATATAACAAGATAGGAGGTCAAAATTCTTATTTTGTTACTTGGGTTTATCCAACACAAGCATAGAAATTACAGAATGGCAAATCAGTATATGTTGGTATATGCTACCAATGTGCTTATGAAAGATACAACACGTACACTACAACTTCTTTAAACTTTTCAAAGCAAATAAACAAAATGGCTTTGGAGTTTGTCCAGTCTCCCATCAAAATAATATATCGATGACCTTGCTTTTACTGTCATAAGCATCTGCGCAGACCGCATTACTCATGAGCTGCTTTGATGAGTTCAGCTGATACTCTTGTGTAGTGATCTCTAAGTGCCTCATTATTTATGTGTTCACTTGGCATAAACCCATCTTCTTTCATTCTTCTACAGAGCTTGTCCGCTTCACGCCGTAGGCCTTTCCTACACAACGCTGATATCATTGTAATGTATACTATAGCATCAGGCTTCACTCCTTTGAGTGTGAGGCTACGAAATAAATACCAAGCCTCTTTCACCTTACCAGTTCTGCACATCCCTTGAATGATGATATTATACGTAATAATATCAACATCCATTTCACTCTTCTGTAGATCCTCTACCATCACCAATGCTTTCTCTATCTTCCCGTTATTACATAGACAATCTAACAAAATGTTGTAGGTGACAATATCAGGAGGCACGCCACAATCAACCATCCGATTGAAAACCTTTTGTGCAACGTGAAGTTTGCCCGCTTGACAATAACCGTGGATAAGAGTGTTGTAAGTGAATGCATCGCCAACCAATCCTCGATGAGTCATCTCACAAAAGAGTTTCATCCCATCTTCTACCCTCTTAGACCTACAAAACCCATTAATGAGAGTATTATAGGTCACCGCATCCGGGGAACAGCCCTTGCTTACCATAAGATCAAACATATGCTTGGCGTCACCTAGACGACCGTGAATGCAAAACCCATTGATGAGTGTATTGTAAGTGCAGATATTAGGATCTACAGATCTCCTGATCATCTCCTTGTACAAGTTTTTAGCCTCCAAAAGGTCACCCTCTTTCACAAACGCATCGATGAGCGCACTGAAAAAGATAACATTAGGATCTATATCCCTCTTCAGCATATCTCTGAGAAGCTTAGCAGCGTCACTCCATCTACCAGAGTTACAAAGGCCACTTATCAGAGTGTTGTAAGTGACAGCATCAGGTGGGATCCCTTTCTTCTCCATCCCGTGGAATATCTCGAAGGCGTTATTCAAATCTCTGTTTCTGCAAAGACCATTGATGACAGTGTTGTAGATGACAACACTAGGTTGGAATCCCAATCCGGCCATGGAGTCAACGAGAGAAACAGCCTCGTGGAATCTGTTGCGGAGGCAGAAGCCATGGAGGAGAGAGCCAAGGGTGACAATGCTGGGGTGAAAGCCAAGCTTCATCATCTTTCCGAGGAGAGCAAGAGCAAGAGAGAGGCGAGAGCATCTACAGAGACAATGAATCAAAATGGTGAAGCTATAGAGATCGTGTGAAACTCCAAAGAGTTCCATCTTCTGAGAGAGGTAGATGACGATATCGAACTTGCGCATCTTAGCTATGGCAGTCAAAACTCTACTGAAATCAACAATGTTGGGAAGGGGACGAGACTGAAGCATCTCACAGAACAAACCGAGCGCATCGTCGAACTTTATAGAGTTAAGAAGCTCACTTGTCAGTCTCTCTCGGTAGTGATGATGATGATGACGACTCGCACCGCCGGAGAAAGGTCGAGAACTAATCGAGGGACAAGTCGTCTTCTCGGGATTGTTGTTACCTCTCTCCCGACGAAGAAGATAATGCCGACGAAGCAACCCCTTCACCGTTGACGACGACGCTATCGGAATTAATCTCGGCATCCAAAATTAATTGGATTGGCTTCGTTCCCAATCTCTCTCTCTCCCTCCCTCCCTCAAACAGTGCGCCGAAACCTATCAACGACGACGACGACCTGATCCGGCGGTCAGAGTGATGATGTCACTCGATAACAACAATAAGGTCTCCTTACCTAAAAACGGCAGCGTTTCGAATCAAAACTTCACCTGATTCAATGGATTTTAAAATTGTCTATCAAACAATGGATTTTGTTGCTTACAAAACAAAATTTTACAATTTGTATTGATATGGTTTCAACTTTCAATAACTCAAGAGTTTGGTCATCCTCATGTACATACAAAGTCTTATATACAGAATGCTAAATCAGTTCAGGTTTCTACATGCTAACACCTGCTTCATCATACAATTTACATTTCCAAAAATTATCTCTGCAACAGTTTTTGTGCTTGAGTGCTTCTTCAAACTTGTCCTGACCAAATCAAATCCACAATCCTTCAATATATGACGATGACTGCAACAACAAAATTAGCCGAGAATCCTTAAGTCCTGATTACTTGTGTCATGCTCTCTCCTCTCCTCCTAAAGGGCCATTCAACTGGCATATGATCCCATCCTCTTTCATTTTTCTAAACAGCTCATCCGCTTCACGCCTTGGCCCATTTTTACACAGTCCCAATATCATTGTAGTGTATGTTCTAGCATCAGGCTTCACTCCTTGGAAAGGCAGCTCACAAAATAATTCCCAAGCTTTTTCCACTCTATCCGCCTTGCACAACCCGTAAATCATAATGTTATACGCAACAACACCAATACAGTTTTCACCTCTTCTCATATCATCGAATTTGGCCAGTGCGTTTTCAATCTCCCCATTAACACAAAAACCATGTAACAGAATGCAGTGAGTTATAATATCAGGAGTCACTCGACAAGACACCATCAAGCTGAATACGTTTAGGGCAGCTCGTAGTTCACCAACCTGACAATACCCTTGGATAAGAGTGTTGTAAGTGAATGTGTCCCCAACCAATCCTTCGAGAGACATCCTTTGGAAGAGTTTCATCGCGTAATCTACGCTCCTATACTTGCAGAAACCATTGATGAGAGTGTTATAGGTCACCAAGTTTGGGAAGCAACCCTTGCTTAGCATCAGATGGAATGTTTTCTTGGCGTGGTACAGGTGACCCTGCAGGCAGAGCCCATTGATGAGTGAATTGTAAGTGACAGCATTAGGATCGACAGAGGCTTGTATCATCTCCTTGTACAGCTCTTGAGCCTCAGGAAGGTTGCCTGCTTTAGCAATTGCATCGATCAATGAAGTGAAAGTGACAACATCAGGGTTTATTCTCTTGTTCATCATATCTCTCAGCAGGCGAGAGGCTTCGTCCCATCGACCAGAAGAACAAAGGCCGGTTAAGAGAGTGTTGTAGGTAACAAGATCCCCTGGGACTCCTTCCATCATGTTGAAAACCTCCAAGGCGTTATTGAGATGACCGTTCTTGCAGAGACCATCAATGAGAGTGTTGTAGATAACAGCATTGGGTTCGTATCCCGATTTAGCCATGGAATCAAGGAGGGAAAGGGCATCGTGGAATCGATTGCGGAGACAGAAACCGTGGAGGAGAGAGCCAAGTGTGACAATGGTGGGCTCAAACCCAAGTTTCATCATTTTCCCAAGAAGGGATAGAGCAAGAGAGAGCCGAGAGCATCGGCAGAGACAATGCAACAGAACGGTGAAGCTGTAGAGATCGTGAGAAATACCAAAAAGCTCCATCTGCTGGGAGAGATAGATGACGGTGTCGTATCTTCTCATATCGGAAACAGCAGTGAGCAGTCTAGTGAAATCAACAATGGAAGGTAGGGGTTGAGACTGAACCATCTCGAAGAACAAATCAAGCGCATCTTCAAACCTCAAGGAGTGATGATTAAGCCCTGCTCTCAGTTTCTCTCGGTAACAAGAAAAAGCTCGAGCAGCAGCAGCAGATCCTCCTCCTCCTATTCCTCTGGGGAAAGCTATCTTCTTCGCCGTCGATGAGGCAATCGCAGTCGCAGTCGCAGTCGCAGTCGCAATCAATCTCCGCATCCAAAATCGACCCACCGGCCACCGGAGAAGACAGACGGAGCAGGAAAACAAAAAAAAAAAAAAAGTGTTATTTGGTTGAGAGATTCCGTCGAACACTTGGCGTGCGTAATCAATCCTCGTGATTCTACAACAAGCGGCGACGATTCTGGGACCGACGTAATCGTTATGTTGTAAACCATGAGTTACAGTTTGTGATTGAACCTGAAGAAGCTGTTTCTGGGTTTCACATGACTCCAAGAAAGAGATGAGCTTCTCTTCCAAAAGCCTCTTTGGTGATTTAGAAGCTAACACAACAGCAACCCTCGCAATTTTTTTTTTGATATTTTAGGAACAAACGTAACAAATCTATCACGAGAAACGAATAAAGTTTTGAGTCTTTTCTTGAGAAAAGCTCTCAATGGAACTGTTTCGATTTAGCAACTTGATGAGTAGTGGACTTTGAAGACAAAAGTCAAAACCTTCTGAACGACTTAGAAGGTTTTGACAATTACAAAAAAAAAAAAAAAAAAAAACACAGTTTTATTTTGGTCACAGATTATTAGTAATTAGGCTAATTAGAGTCACTACTTCTTACATTCATATACACATAAACATAGTTGTTGAATATTGTTCCTTGATTGATTATATCTAGACTGACTAACTTAGAGAGAGCATAAAGAGTCACTACTCTTTGATTCCTTTCATATATATAGTGGAAAAAAAAGTTTAATAAAAACATGATAACTACGCATGGAAATGCCCACCATCAATTGTACATCTTCACGGTAAGTGTTTATATATCACACGCTATACTTTTGTTGTCCTCCACGGCTTTCTTATATAATGCTGACGGTTTTTGTAACATCTGCGTTGATACGTTCGCGCGCCTTCCATACTAGCTTGTAACATCTGTGGAGCAGAGAATTACTAGCTTGTTTCAATTTACACTTCTTCTTCTGTAGTACGTAGTAGCATACATACCAATGTTGTGTTAGGATATGATGACAAACAAAATTCTTACTCACGAGGCTCTCTCCAACAGAGCAGCATCACCAGGCATCGCCTTATTATGTATAACCTCGATCTCGTCTCCTTCAAGGACCGGCTTGGAGTCAACAGCTTGTTGTTCTTCCCTTGCCTTTGCAAATCCTTGTTGTTTGACCCCATCAACCTTCACACTCTCCTTTTCTGCCCATCCAGATTATATAACCTTTATAGTTGGTTCAGAGTAGTAAAACGTCTCTGAGTCATTTTTGAGATGAATGTGTGAAACAAGAGTCTGACTTCAAATGAGCTTTGATTGGTTTTATGCTTTGAGGGCATTTTTTTTTTGTCGTCCTGCATATTACAACAAAAAAAAAAAAAAAAAAAACAACCGTTACTTTAACTCATTTCTCCTAAATTGTCAGTTTCAGCTTACACTTGTCCCTTGATTCCATTCTCTCTTCCATTTTTCTTTTGTACACTTCTTCTAGTCAAACCCCTGATTTTAGGCATGCTTTGGAACCTGAATCATAATACCATAACTCATAAATAAAATTGGCCCTCATTTTCTTGATATCACTTTGAAACCGCTAATTAATTAATCATTAAAGGTCTTGAATAATGGTCGAAGAATGATTTTTCTAAACTGAGGAGGTTGAATCTGACTAGGAATTTAACGTTTCATACAAATCCATAGCTCATGAATCTCGTGGCTGACTTTGATCAATGAAACGATCATGCTTACTTATTTTAATGTGGTTAATATTATTATATATTATATGAAAAAAAAAAAGCAAGATACGATCTTGTGTTTAGACGTAACGGATCTACATTTATACATCACAACATCTAAAATTTCAAAAAAAAAAAAATGTATTATTAAAGAAATACACTTTTAGAACTTTATAGGATATATCGCCCTATACAAGTTACAAGAATGTAATAGGTGGTCAACGTGTAAACCACAAAAGCTAATAATGTTCACTCTAGCCTTGCAACTATTTTATGTTGATGTACTGTTGTATCAAGACCATCAGACGATGATACGATGTTGTTATTAGAAAAAGATTTAGCAAGTAGGCAAGTAACCATGCATGTTACCCACAAATTTTTGTTCAAACTACAAAATCACAAGGATAGTAACATATAGGAACGGATGGTTATTTTACCAACTTTTATATATATATTTTTTTTAACAAAACCATAAATTCTTAATTGAACGTCGGTCAACAAATATTATATCTAACACCATTCATGAAAGAAAAGAGTATCAAACTCGTGTCTACGAAATAGAATCAGGTAGCCACTCACAAAACTGTCAGACTATATGGACCATGTATATAGCTTGAATATATGTATTAGTTCTCCAAAGGCTACCAATAAAACTTAGAATATGATTGGTTATTAACAACATAAAAATGGTAGCAATAGTGGCATGCCAAATAGAAAAGAGGATGTGACCAACTCTTGGCAAGTTGGTATCCAATTACACAACCTAACCCGTTCTAACATAAAGCAAAGATTCCAACTTTTGTCAAGTCGTTCCAATTCCAAAGGTGAACTTTACATAGATTCAATATCCTTGCAGAATGATGAAGTTATATATTAATTTTCCTCTTGATGAGAATACCTAAAATTGGTCCTTCTATTGAGTTTGAGGTCAGATAAACTTATAACTACGAGAGGCAATTGTTTAATGCTAATTAGATGGATCATTCTAGACCTGCAAATAAGACACATGTATATAGTTTGGAGTCGAAACATATTTTAAAATAAATATATAGATTATAAATAAAAACTAGTGGAATTGTTAGTGGGTAGTAGTTGGATTTGGGTAAGATTACTTTATGATGATTTTCATATTCAGCCTTGAAGATCTTCTTCTCATCCATTGACGGATTGGATCCTCCAAGAACAGAGAGACCAATTAGCTTACTCTATTGTGCCATTCTCCAAAATCCCCACCCTATCTTTTGCTTCAACCACTTACAATTTTACAAGACTATTTACTTAAAGGTGGAAATTAAGAATATTCTCAACGTATCTTTTTTTTTTGGTTAAAAATATTCTCAACGTATCACTTGACTATTTGTTTTGTTTGATGAATTGGATACACATATACAAGTTATATAAAAGAGACTTTTAAAAAGAATCAAGTCTTTGTTTTGTACCTTCGTCTAGAGTATAAGCGGTCCTAAATGCACCTTGTAGCACTCGTAAAAACTAGTGAACATATTGTAGTGATACAAGTATTAGAATGTTGAATAGCGAAACTTTGTTGTACTCAAAAGTGGTGTATTTATGAAGAAAGAATATAACTATAAACGCTATAAATGATTGGGGACGTTCGTTTGTAAGCCTTTAGATGATTCTTTCTACGCATGTGAAAGATCTAAAAGGCTACTCAATAATATCGTAATCATGAGTACTTCTTTAAATGTATTTGATTGCAATATAATGTTTGATATTTTCATTAATGTTATATACGTAGTCACGATATCTACTTTTTCAACCGATTAATCTCTCTTTTCACATTTACCAATTAATTCTCATAGCGGAAAAGCTTAGAAAAAGGTTTAATGTAACAATAGCCATCCCTATATATATATATAACACATTAACACATATTTTGTAATACAAAGACCAGCTAATACTATAAATGGAGTTGAGAAACTTTAATGTAATAATAATCATCCCTAGCTATATAACACATATAAATGAAAAAGCGGACAGTTAAGTTCATTTCTACTTGGATAACAGGTAGGAAGAGAAAACTATACTATGGTAAATTAGCCGGGGTTGTGTAATCTTAGGTCCAGTAGATAAACCTGCACTTTTCAATAGACTGTGACTAGGTGAGAGAGCTAAGAGTTTGAACATCCTATATTTGTATTTTCACCTCTTTAATTAAGTATAGGAGGGGACCATAATTAAAAATGTAAAAGATTCGGAGAATAATACCATTAGAAAGTTGGACATGATTAGTAAATACTAAATAGTGAGTGTTACCCAAAACATGGCACTATCTAAGCATTTGTTTCAGCTTCTATATTACAGTTTAAAAAAAAAAAATTGGAAGATTATGGTTTGTAATGACCCAATTCCAATTATAATTTCTGGTGAATGACTCATCTTCCTCTATATAAAATTCATGTTAGTCAAATAGAGTTGGCTAACTAAACCTTTATTTTAATCAAATGATTCCATTTTTATCCTGTTTTGGTGCTAATCAAAAACAAATTTTATACACTCACACTCAAACGTTTTTTTATTTTTACTCGTTAATGACGAATGACACAACATAGTTAAATGTTGTCTCCCTTTCTCGGCATCTCTCCTGCGTTGTTTCTCAAAGACGTAGCACTATAAATAATAGTTTCTCACCCTCTTAAGACACAACACTCAAAACTCAACCATAACAGAAAAAGAGAAAAGAAAAAAAGATGATAGAGACGGTTAAACACCTGATCAGCTCCAGTGGCCCCAGCGGATTCGGATCAAGATCAACCGCCGATCATGTCACAGCTAATTCTGATATCGGATCTGTGACTGCCATCATCACTGGTGAGTTTACCTAGCTACCTCTTTTTTTTTTTTAGTTTTCGAATCAGAAAACGAGTTTCTCAATAGATACTATCTATGGTTCTTCTACAAAGGGGCGACGTCGGGGATAGGAGCGGAGACGGCGCGTGTTCTGGCAAAGTGTGGCGCTAGGCTAGTGCTTCCTTCTCGGAGTATCAAAACCGCCGAGGAAACGAAGGCTCGCATACTCTCGGAGTTTCCGGAGTCGGAGATCATCGTGATGCATCTCGATCTCAGCTCCCTCGCCTCTGTTCGTCGGTTCGTAGCCGACTTTGAATCTCTCCAACTCCCACTCAACATCCTCATGTAACTAACTACTTTATTAAACTATCTCCATATGTATATATATGATGATCAATCATTAATTGTTGTTTTCTTCTTTGTCTAACCTAGTTTTCTCTTAAAATTTGGTCAGCAACAATGCCGGGAAATACGCGCATAAGCACGCCATCTCTGAGGACGGTGTGGAGATGACCTTCGCCACTAATTATCTCGGTAGTTACTACTCATTTCTCTCCATATTTATATTTTATATATTATATTAATCATTCATTTTATATTGGGTGGTGATTGATGTAGTAATTAACTAATTAATCAATTGTGGTTTTGGTATCAGGCCATTTTCTGCTGACGAAACTGTTGTTGAAGAAGATGATTGAAACGGCGTCACTCACCGGCGTTCAAGGCCGTATCGTCAACGTCACGTCCGTCATCCATAGCTGGTTTTCCGGTGATATGTTGCATTATCTCGCCGATATTTCCCGGAGCTACAGGTATATATGACTTTATATTTCTAATCATTCAGTTCCAATCAAACAATAATAATTACTCTCATCATTTCATTTTGTACGAATGATTTATTATTTTATTGTGATTATTTGTTTAATCATCAAATACAAATATAAAGGTGATGCGACGACAAAAATAAACGCCGTCGTCCTCGTCTTTTTTTTCTTTATTATTATTGTAATAATATTATTAGAGAGAATATACAGTAGTAGTACTTAATTAAGGGCTGTGTTTAGTATAGTTTGAAACCGCTTTAACTTGCGTCGTATTTTCATTATAGGAATTACGACGCGACTCGAGCTTACGCTCTCTCCAAGCTAGCCAACGTTCTCCACACGCTTGAGCTATCCCGTCTTCTCCATGTACGATTCCATTTTACATATTAACCCTATTTTTTTTGTTCGTTCTCATCTTTATATTTTTCTTCTTTAAACCAAATAATTTATTGTACTATATAAATCATTTTTTTTCGCAGAAAATGGATGCTAATGTGACAGCCAATTGTGTCCATCCTGGTATCGTGAGAACCCGTCTCACAAGAGACCGAGATGGCTTCGTCTCTGATTTAGTGTTTTTCTTGACCTCCAAGCTTTTGAAGTCTGTTCCTCAGGCAGCAGCTACGACATGTTACGTGGCAACAAGTCCGAGATTGAAGAACGTGTGTGGCAAGTACTTCTCAGACTGCAACGAGGCTCGGACATCTAAATCCGGATCATGCAATCTTAAAGCTCAAAGACTCTGGACTGCTTCTGAGTTGTTGATTTCTCAAGCTTCCACTCCCAACGTTTCTCAAACCTTTTAACCAATTACAACCATCGTTTTCCTATTTATGTGTACTAAATCTCCAAGTCCTATATATATATAGTAATACCTTATAATATACTAGGTGAGTGTGTGTGTGTGTGTAGTAGCCAGTAGGTGTGTATATATATGTATGTGGTTGTGATATGTCCCGACATGTAAAAAAAAATATTAGTTGTAGGGTTTTGTAATCCTAGCTAGCTTAGCTAGGTTCTTGTTATGTAATCTATACATCAGTCAAAACACCATGAGAGGATGTTTCATGATCTTGGTACTATATTATACAATTTGTTCCAGTGCACGACCTATGTATATAAATCAATGAATTATCTGCAGCGAAGTTGATTTGTCCCACAAGGATGTCACTCCATAACTCGAGTACATCAATTGAATTTTCTTTTCATTTTAACAATTTAAATAAAAATAAAAAAAAATTGACCCCCCTAAATTTTTTTCCTACGTCTGCCACTGATTTGTTCATCTCACTAGATGAATGAGAAAGAATGAAATCGTATCCAAAAGCCAAACCAGTACTAGGGCCCTTTGTTTGTTTGCTCATAGCCCTACTCGAGTCCATGTATAGTAAGTGGGCATAATAAAGGGCCTTTTAGGCCCAAGAAATAATAAATCGGTGGCCCACAAAGCTAAGCCCTAGACAGAGGCTAAAACCTCGGAGGCAACTTGCTGCAATTCAGATCAGAGCTCCGGCGAAGATGGCAGCGAATGTCCCGAAAGTCTTCACTGTGGAAACCCTAAGGTCTGCAGCGAAGCAGTCTCTCCGCCTACTCGTCGTCCCCGTCCGTCTCCGGCGGGCAATCAAGAAATATCTCCGCGAGGAAGATGATCCGCACATTAGGAAGAAGGTTCGGCAGCTGTCGGAATCATTCCAAGAGATAAAGGACACGAATCTGCAGTTACCTGAAAGCACGGCGAAGAGTCTAGCTGATTGTATGAACTCGGTGGAGACGAAGCGGTGGAAGATACAGACCGTTTATGGAGATAGTGGTCTGCAGTACAGGGACGGTGAGACTGCTGCTTACATTGCTTCTCGTATGCCCGCTGTTTTCTCCGTCTGCTACAGAGTACTCATTGAGGTTACTACCTTCCTCATGTTTCTTGTTTTTGGTTTAGCTAGCCTAAATGTGTGAGACTTGTGTAGAGGAAACAAGTGAGCTTGAGATTGTAACCCCTTCTGATCATATAGTGACCTGTTTTTTTATATATATATCTTCTTAAATAGATTCGTCGAAGAATACCGGATTTTAGGCCTACAAGAGTGCTGGATTTTGGTGCTGGCACTGGTTCAGGTTTCTGGTGAGGAGATAGATGCTTCCCTATTTACTTCTGATACTTTTATTTCGTTCTTGACTCGTTTTAACATCTTGTAGGGCGGTTCAAGAGGTTTGGCCAAAGTCTGTGGAGAGAGTAAACATAGTTGAACCATCTCAGTCAATGCAGCGTGCAGGACGTAACTTGATTCAGGGTAATTCACTTTGATTGCGTCTTACAGAGCTTTTTGTACAATAGTAACTTGCATTGTTTGGGTTCTGATCTTACCATTATTGTGTATATGAAAGGCCTCAAGGATTTGCCTCTCATCCATGGGTATACTAGCCTGCTAGCGCTTAGTAAAGAGATCAACAAACAGTGTAAAGAGATCAACGAAAAGTCCCAGAGGAAACATGATCTTGTCATTGCTGTGGGTTATTTCTTTTATTCAGTCGCTTCAGCTGTCATTCTTCTTTACAAGTTTGTTTTAAAAAACTGAGTAAATTTCCTTATGTTTTCCTGTGGGTGGTGGTTAAGTCCTATGTGTTAGGGGAGATACCATCTCTCAAAGACAGGATTACTGTGGTTCGCCAGCTCTGGGACCTTACAGATGATCTCTTGGTATGGTTTTTGAGTTTATTCATCCTTCATTCTCCAAAATAACGTTGTTTATACTAGAACATGTACTTCGTGTGCTCTTGCATTTTTATTTGTTACTAACTCTTCTCGTAAATTTTGGTTGAACAGGTTTTGGTTGAACCAGGAACGCCACACGGTGCTAATATTATATCTCAGATGCGGTCACATATACTGTGGATGGAGAAGAGGGTAATTTCATTTGCATACACATTTATTCATTACTCGTATAATGAGCTGTCTCTGTTGTCAAAAGTTAATTTATCCCTCTTCTGCTTATTTTCAATGTATTCATTTTATCTTAGAAACTACGTAAACTGGAAAATAAAATGAAGAAAGCTGGAGCTGAGAAGGCAGTGCTCGATCTCAAATCTGGTGCGCATATTGTTGCTCCAGTAAGTGTCAATATCCCTCCTGAAAAACTATTCTCCAGTTGTCAAACGCTACGTCAAGAACTTGATGTTACAGTTTTTATGAAAACGATTACATGAATGTATTGTAACACAAAAGGAGGGGGTTGCAAATGCAGTGCCCTCATGATGGAAAGTGCCCGCTTGAAAACACTGGAAAGTACTGCCATTTTGTTCAGCGGTTGCAGAGAACTTCATCTCAGCGTTCCTACAAGGTTCCATATTTTTGCTTAATCTTGTCTTCAGCAAATATATAGATTTTAGTCAGCTCTATGTTTGCAGATGACTCCAAATCCTTACATTTACCTTTGCAGCGTACAAAAGGTGTTCCCCTACGCGGGTTCGAGGATGAGAAGTTTTCTTTTGTAGTTTTCAGGAGAGGGCAGCGCCCACGGTTGGTACTTTTTGTCATGTTTGAATGAACTATCATCAGGATCTTTAGAGGAATGTTGTTAAGAATATAGTTTTTTTGGTTTATGACCTCTATTTAGGGAGTTGTGGCCTCTTGATGGTATGAAGTTGGAGACATTAAAGGAGAGACGCTCAAATAAGAAACCTGAGGATCTAGAGATTGACTATGGTAAGTGTGTGGCTAACCTATGAAAACCATGCGCACATCTAGCTTTTGACTCTTCTAAGTTTTCTGCCCATTCGATATTGTGTGCAGAGGACTTTATCAAATCACAGGTGGTTGAAGTGCCTTACATTAATCCAAGAGCATATGACTCTGATACCATGGATGAGGAGGAAGAACAAGAAGACGGTGAAGGTACTGATGAGGATGTGGAAGACACAACTGACACAACTGAAGAGGGAGACCAAGAGGAAGAGGAGAGTGAGAGAGCGTGTGTGGGAGGCGGATGGGGAAGAATCATTTTCCCTCCATTCCGCAAAGGAAAACAAGTGACGTTGGATATGTGTGTGCCAACCAAAGAGGACGGTTCAGAGGGAGCATTTGAAAGGAGAGTGATAACAAAAAGCAAGAACCCGGACCTTCATTTGCAGGCCAAGAAATCCTTTTGGGGAGACTTATGGCCTCTCACGACTCAACAAGAAAGTGGGAAAGAGAAGCAAGTAGATGCTGAGTGGTGTCGCCCAGATCAAGACCAGAAATGGGGAGCCTGGCCTTAGCTATAGCCTTAGCGTAAGTGTTTAGGATTCATCATCATCCATATACAATTCTGAGTTGGGCAAGTGGTAAAATAGTTTTCCATGGAGAGACACTGGAGATCTGTAGTTACAATTATAATGATTTTGGAAAACTGTAATAACACTTTCTGGCCTAGGGCACAACAACACATAATCACACCGGACTTCTAATTGCCAATAACATCTTCTGTTGTGTAATGTGTATACATATTATACTTCTACGTAACAACAAATAAAAGAATCCTATCTAAATTAACATTTGCGTCTTTTAGACCCGAATTGGCAAACCATAGTTGTTAAATACTCTGATTCTTCCATCCCAGGTGGCTGTCACAAACACAAGCCCCCACAGGTGAGGTTGCCATGCACTCCTCAGAAGCTTCAGCTTCCCTCTGTTGCTCATTGCAGCATCTTCCAGCTTCTCTTCAGGCCACGTTGTTGACCCTTTCATCGGAGAGAAACAGTCCACTTTCGGTAGCTTCCTGTCCAAATCTATGATACACTCGGACAGTTCATCCCTGTGTCCTTGTCTGAGCCAAGGTATAGCCACAGACACATTGTGTGAGAGAAAGCCCTCGTAAGACCGAGTCCTTTTTGTCCCTGAAGAAGGCTTCTTGCTGGGTAATTGAGAGTAGTTCCAGACATGTATGCATGAATCCTCTGATGTTGAGACGATATGTTTCCCGTCTGAAATGAATGAAGCAGATGTTGTGCGAAGGCTAGAAGCTGCAAGCACAAAGGAAAGTTACGATCTTAAAATCTTAAACAGAACAAATACAATCAATTCATCTGCACTTATGAATAGATCCTGACCTTTAAGCTTGCAGATAACATCCTCTCCGCATAAGATACGAATCTGTGAATCAGCAGAAGTAACCATCACTTTTTCCGAGTCACTGGGAAGAAACTGAAGACCAGTTATCCTTTTGCTTGCAACCTTCTTCTTCCCATGTATGTTGATCTTTTTGTCCATTTCCAGCTGATTATCTGAAACGCACAACATGAACAATATATAGTACACTCATTTTGGTATCAACATTGAACAATTTGTCATTAACAAGTGATCTCCACATCTAATTGTAAGATGATAACGTACCGAATATATGGTAAAAGCGACAGTTACCTGTCATGGAACCTATTACTGCACCCTGCAAAACTCTGTAGTAAGCAACTTGATCATATGAAAATTTTAAGGAAACTAAAGTCTTTCAAAGTATACCTTTGCATCTGGACGGTAGCAAACAGCAGTTACAATGTCTCTTATATCTGTGTAGTCAACAACCCGACTACGAGACACATCCCATATCCGAACTTTGCCATCAATCGATCCACTTATGAAGTAATTGTCATCCACAGGGTTGAATGCCACACAAGTCACTGTGCAAGAAAGAGAGAGTGAATACACGGGCAATTAAAAAACAAAAAAAAAGAATGAATATACAATACGAAGAAGCTTACCAAAATTGTTATGAGTGAATGTGCTGAGACATTCATCAGAACCTACTCTCCACAATCGAACAGTCTCGTCCACAGAAGATGACAGGAGATACTGCAGCAAAGAGTAGTAAACGTAAGAGGATGTGCACAAACAAAGACTACATATATAAATGTAAGGAAAGAGTTTCAAAAAATATATATATGTACCCCTTTGTCCGACCAGGAAAGATCTAAGATCTCCCCTATATGACCTCTGAACTCATGCAGAGGCGTATCCGATATAGTGAAGACAGTAGGAGGTAACACAACGCAAGTTGAGTCCGATGACTTCCTCAAAAAACTTGTTGTTGTCTTCTTTTCAGTTATGTCGTTATTGATCTTCAAGGGCTCAATTTGAGAGTGTTGGTTCATGGCAAAGTAAACACCGGAATCAGCCTCAGCTACCTGATACTTGTTGTCTGTTCTATCTTTCTCGGATACACTCCAAACTCGGACAACACAGTCTTCACCAGCGCTTGCAATGTATTTCCCATCAGGAGAGAACTTCATGGCTAAGATGGAACCATCATGCGCCGAGAAATCTTGGTCAACAGAGAGAGATGAGAGCTCCTTGAACTGCTTTTTGTGTGTATGCACTCGCGCAACCTGATGCAACGGTGATCTAACCGATTCACAGTCCAAAGACTCAAAAACATGAGCCAGAACACCAAGCTTCTTTAACCAAGACTTAGCGCCTCTCTTGAGCAAATCATCTGTTCGGGTGTCATGAAAATCGCCAAAGCTACCAGATTTACTAGAGCTGGATTCACTCAGCAACCCTCGGGGGATACTAGAACTACTGGAAACATTCCTGGCCAACGAGGTGTGATCATCTGTATCCTGAGATGATGAGGAAACAGAGGAGGATATGTCGAACAGGGAGGAGGAAGCAGTAGATTCATTCCTGACCAACAAATCCACCACGTGTGTCACAACTTCATTCAAATCAGGCTGGGGTGGTGGTTGAAGGTCATCATCATCTTGGGAGTCGTCGTCGTCTGGTGAAGTCTTGTTAAAACTAAAGCCCATAGATTGGAGAAACTTACGGCGTCGGTTGGAAACACTATCGGGAGTAGTGGTGGTCCAGAGATGAAAAGCAGAGGAGTCTTGTTCTTCGTCTTGAATGGCATCAAAGAAGCGACCATCGTCTTCTACTTGTGCGTCACCACGTGTAGAAGAACCCATCAAGCACGCTCGCTCTGTTCCGTAACAACCAAGGAAGAAAATAAGAAAGAAAGAGTTCAACTTTGGCAACCAAAGGAAAAAGAAAGCAAGTATGAAGCGTTCCGTTCGTGCTAGTCAAATCATACATACTGTGCCACAGAGAGAGAGAGAGACTCGTGATTGCTACACTTAAAACAAGAAAGAAGACAAATTTTGAAAATTCCTATTAAAACAAAAAATAAAAAATAAAGGTTAACAGGGGAATGCAGAGTCAAAGCCAAAGACCAAGATCACACACCCAACCAAATTATTTTTTTAGAGAGGAAATTTCGCAATAAAAATGGAAAAAAAAAAAAAAAAAAAAAAAGATAGAATAAATAAAAAGAGATTTGCTTCAAAGACATATATATATATATATTAATGAATACAAAGGAAACAATTCAATCAAAATACATTGAATTGGTGAGGGAGGAGGGTTTAGGATTACCTGTCTCACCAAAAACCCACACCAACAATTAGTTGAATCGAGTCAGCGATCTTTCTTTTACAATCGAAAATTTAGTTAAGTTTGTATCGCAGAAGAAGAAGAAGAAGGAAGCAAGGGGCAGCAGAGAGAGAGAGAGAGGGAAAAGGGATATAAAAAAACCGAACGAACCAAAAAGGAAGGGAAGGGAAGGGAAGGGAAGGGGTATGAATGAAATTATTAAAATATATATATCTGTCGGTTCAGATTCGCGCTCTTTGGTTTGGTCTCTCTACAGAGAGAGAGAGAGAGAGAGAGAGAGAGAGAGAGAGAGAGATAGACGGAACAGAAGAGAGCTCTCTGCAGTCTTTTGAGAGAGAGATTGCATTTTTATTAGCAAGATTAACGCTACTTAGCCAATTTAAAAATTGGGTGATTTTTCCACGAAGAAGGAAACATTTTAATAAAAGTAAGGGTCGTTTTCTTCTCTCTCTCTTTTTTTTTTTTTTTTTGATTTTTCCATTTTCTTTTTTTTTTTTCTTTTTTTTTTTTAAATAAAAAATAAATTGTCAACCACCACTTAACACTACTGACTGACTTCAATATTTTTGCACTCTCTTTTTTCTTCTTCTTCTTCATTTTTTTGTTTTTTTTTTACTTCAAAGTTTTGTTTCCTAAATTCCTCATAATAACTTTTATTCTATGCTTTATCTTTACTAATTTCTGTTAATTACTTTGCTAAGTATGGATTCAATCAATCACATCACATGCTGAAACATTAACTACATACATGTACGGTAAACTTCAAATTGATTAATTAGAAACTACTACTACTACTACTAAATTAATGATACTTATCGAATTTTGTTACTATTTTAATGATTTTTTGTGTGTGTGTTACTGCTGTTTTTGCATCATTGACATCCCGATTCATCAAATTAGAACTCTAATTGACATAAATGATTACTTATGCTTGTAGTATCAAAATACGTAATTCAATGATTTGTGTTAGTATATATTGTCTTTACCTCCTTATCCCGATTTCAAATTGCATTTCTACCATTTAATAATTATCATCCATTACTAATTACATCAGAAAGGCAGCCTAGATAAATCCATCTTATATTCCCTTATTCTTAACACACAATCGAATTACTAAAACTATTTCTACATTTCGGTTTGTGTGTTCTACGTACGACTAAACCTGCAACCCTCGATCATCCTATCTAATATCTATAGATAGACCATGAATGTGTGCTACAGATCCTAATTCGAACAACTGTTTTTCAATCTTCAACTTCAATATTACATTATCCTATCTGTATCCACTCTTCTTACTACAAAGTTACAAGGATCTTTTAGTTACAGTATATTGGTGCACCTATTTTCCTACTACAAATTAAATCCTTATCCTTTTTATTAGCTTGCAATGATATTACTTAGCGCCTTTGTATGTACAAATTAATGTAATGGTAATGGTAATGTAGTAGACTCGTCTTTACATATTTCAATATCTTTATTCAAGTCAATATACATGTATAAATGTTTTCTCCGTGAACCTTATTATATTAAGTATATTATAAATAAAATCATTTCGCACACGTAAGGTAACGTGTTTTTCTAATTGTATTTTGTTGACAATAGTTCTCTTCCATGAAAAGAAAATATAACTATTCCAAGGCCTACCACTCACTCACCCAACTAATAAATTAATTCATAAATAAAACGTCCCACCGCGAAAGTATTGTTGAATTAGTTGAAAAATACATCATAGACTAATCTCGTAGAGGGAAATAAATATGGAAATGGAGAGAAATACAAACAAAACTGTTATTAGAAAAAGAGAATAAAAACAAAATGAAATTGGTGTGGAGTCGTAGAAAAGTCGCACGTTCAGCCCTCGTGGCCGAGACCGTGTTGGTGTGTGGTTGTGGGGGTTCCTACTTCCTACCTCACCCTCCCACACATACATAATAGTATAATACGATGTTAGGGTCTTTGGGAGACAAGTGCCCCGCAGGCCGCAGAGCTTTTCCTATAAGGAGCTAAATAATTATTGGGCTTTCTAAATTCCAAAAAAAAAATCATTCGTCGTCAAAACTCTTAGATGGGCTCTCATGTAGACTCTAATATTTTTTCGGGGATGATTATTTATACCATCTGAAAGCATTCTAACTTCGAACTACTATGCAAAATGATATGTTTCTACATTGTAACCACCAAAAAAGAGTTTAAGATAAGATAAGAGTCGCATGACCACGTGTTATGATAGAACTTGGAAGAATTAAGTAACCTAAACTAATATGGAAGAGAATGTGCCCAATTATTTGTATCATTTAATCAGTCCTCGTCAACCAGATAGAACTATATATATATATATATATGAGAAATATCATTTTATAAATTTTATAAAGAAACCGTAAGTTGGAAGCCTAGATCAGGCTGTGACCATGCAATGCGTTAATTAAATAAATAATTGTATCATAATAAGCTTATAATTAACGTTTTCGGTAAGATTCTAATGTTGTTCATTTTGCAATCTATTATATCGAAAATGATGTTTGTTCACTCAATTCTATATCGAACTTCGAGTAAAGAATTAGAATAAATGTTGCCAAGTTGGATGTAATACATAACCGAAAATACTAAACCAAAACACTTAATTTTTGTTGTTACCATATTAAAATTCATAGTGAAACATTTATTTATTATACTAAGGTTTGGACACTTACTTAGGAAATCGTAACTCTAAAATTAGCTTGAAAACTAAATATACATGATAAAATTTTATTGTATCTCATATGCTAAGGTTTGGACTATCCAGTCAAACCCTACCACTAGCTCTTTGCTTTCTTCCATATTTCCACGGACCCTACAACAGGAATATGTGTTTTTTTATAAGACGAACTGTATAAAACCTAACCAGTTGTCCAACTGGGATGTGGTCCAAAATTCAAACGATCGCTCGCCCTATATTCTCGGGGGTTGGAAACCAAAATGTATTTAAAATATCTGCTTAAACAACAATACATATAGTGAAACGTTTCTTTAGAAATAAAAAACCAAAAAAACGGAATGCTTTAGTTGAACATTGCGTCAATACGTCGAGCCATAGTAAATTGCTCGAGCTAAGCATGGTGAAGACAAAAAATGATTCGTACAATTATATATTTAGTGCTAACAGTTATATAATTAGGAATATAATATATATATCAGAAAATTTTGATTCATATATCATTGTTTTTTAAACGTTTATGTAGAAATTCTAAGATATTTTATTTTATTTGGGTGACCATTTTTAAGTGGACGGTCACCATATTCCATATTAGACATCAAATGCCCATTTGTCTAAGAGCCATATCGGTTGTCTTGGTCCCAAAAACTAGATTTCTAAATAATAATGGATTCGATAGATACCAATGCAAGTGTCCATTGACACTAGCTTCGCTTAATTTAGTTGCCATGTCCACATCATTTGCATACGCCATCTGGCATAAATACATAAAATAAATGTAATTTAGTATGTCTATATCGTATTTTCCGTTACAGTTTGCATAGTATATATGCTTGATCAAAATTCTAATAATATATACATTTTGTTAAGATGTTATAGATAGTTATAGTGATAGCTAGTAGTTTTTTTGACATGTAAAAGAAAACCAATCAATTTCTACATACGTATTAACGATCGATATTTACATCGATCTGTCTTAAGATCTTTTGTTTTTTTTGTTGGTTTTTTAATTGGTTTTACATGAAATAATTAACGTAACAAACCAGGAAAATAAAACTGTGTACGCAATATATAGATAGATATACGTCATAGTTAGCATGCCATTTTCTCGGTCAGTCACATTTAGTATGCATGTGAGATGCATATTAGGTTAGACTTGGATCAATTCAATCCTTTGCCATATGTATAAATGAGCATATGATATGAGTATATGACACTACGTACCCTTAACAATTAATCAAATTGCTATTGCACCAATAATATATGTGAGGTTCAAAATTAATGGTTCCCTACTCCCTAGTAGAAATCAAATCCGACGACCAAAATAGCTCAACGATTGATTTTTTTTGTACAGTACAGGATGATATATGGGTGCACACACCATATTTTCTTACGCATACATGCATATTTTTGTCTATTTTTAATTACTAGTATTTTTGTCAGTCATGTATAATGAAGAAGTCGCATGATGCATAGCGTTTCCATGCAATAGATGTCGATTTAAAGTCGCATATGGAGAAAAATAGAGGCACTAGAAATGTGTTTCTATAAATGATATCCAACATGTAATGGTGATTTTACAAGGGAGAGCCGTGGATAGTGGATACTCAAACAGCATATAATTTTGCGTGGGGGAATTTATTATATTGGCACACTCAAACAGCATTTGTGAAAATTCTTGACGTAAAGAAAAAAAAAGAAAAAATGTGTCTAGTCTAAATGTCATAATAATGATAATAATAAATAGGTGTATCCTAAAATCGTAGAACACTGACTAGGGGGTAGATGCTGAGGTGGATCGCAATAGAAGAAAGAAGATGGTCGGCTATATCTCTCTCTCGATACGTTTCTTACGGCCAGAAATAAGGCAAACAGGTGGGCCTAGCAAAGATGACTAATCTCCACCGTCCAAACTCAATACACACAAATATTCGTTTTTCTCTCCCACAGTCAGAGGTCAGGTCAGGTCAGGTCGACTAACACACCACGATCTAATATTTTCTTCGCTACTTCTAATACAGACTTACTTTTTTGTTATGTTTTGTTTTGGGTGCTCTTCCCTGTGGAGTCCAAATCAGCTAGAGAGACACGTGTCGTTATCACCAAAAGATTCATTGTGTATATATGGGTCCCAGTCGTCTCTGCTGTGATTCCCCCAAATCTGACGTACGGGCTGCAGTTCGCCGCTGGTCTCATCCGCCAAACGCCGGTTACACAGTGGAACAACGGCTGAAAGATGGAAACAGTGTTGAATCTGGACCACTAGGCTAGATTATTAAAATAATAAATAAAATAAAAAACAAACAGGAGAGACACGTACTTTTGGGTTCCATTCCATGTCAGAAGAAGAGGCATTTCTCTTGCTTGTCAAAGACAACTCAGGCAACTCTTGTTCCTGGTAATAATGATATTCTTCTAATTTCGGCAACTCTCTCATCCTCATCACATGTTAAAAGATTTGTGGTATTCTTCAAGGCGATTATTGTCTTATAGTATATAGTATAAATGTTTTTAATATATTATTAACTTGATAAAAATCCGGGTCCAAAAACCTCTAGTTACTTATACGGTACCTTAGAGCATCTTTATTGGTAGGTTCTGATTAATTAATCTGGTTACGTTTGAAGAAGAAGAAGAAGAGTTGCGGAAGCAGGGCAAGACTCAAGAGTCAAGAGAGATACTATTGGATAGTGGCGGCTGCTGGCTAGTGGAAGAAGAAGGGACATGACGTCACCAAGTACACCCTTGTTTTCTAGTATTTTGTATACATATCTCACTAGCTAGCTAGCTACTAATTAAAAATACGTATGGCTATTTCTTATATATTATGGTCTCCTTCAACAATTTTTTTTTCAATAATATATAAAAACACGTTTCAAAATACTAGTAATATGATCAAACACAACAGGCTAGTATCTATAACAAAATAGCAAGCGTTTATAATTTAATGAAAGAAATAAAAGAGAGGAGAAATGGTGAGATAATTTACTGAGGTGAGTAGTAGTAGACTAGTAGTTCTAAAGAGAGAGAGAGAGATTAGTTTGACAAAAAAAAAAAAAAAAGAGAGAGAGAGAGAGATTCGTGGGACGGCGGGGGAGCATAGTTTCTCGTTTCAGACTGTGGTGTCTGTATGTCAGAGTCAGAATCAGAATCAGAGTCAGACCAAACCTCTCTCTATTCCTCACATACGAAGAATCCATCAAAGCACACACACACATCACACCATATACATGTATCTATCTATTAATTTAAATATACATATATACCTTCTTTAAAAGTGACAAATTATTTATATAATTAAAATTTTGTTTGCTTTTTTCAAAAACCAGCAGCTTTAATTACCTTCCCACACACACTTCTCCTCTCTCTCTTTTTCTCTTTCTCTCTCTCCCAAACCTTTAGCTTTCTCCATTTCTTCTTCAGATCAGCTTCAAACTTCCATAGCCATGGACACTGCTAAATGGCCTCAGGTATATATATATATATTTTTTGATTTTTTTTTTTCAACTTTTCTCCTTTGTCAAAAAATAAATGTTCTGGTTTTGGATAGAAAAAAAAAAAAGTTGGAAGCTGGTGGTCTAAGTGAAAACGAGAATAATCGTGTGCTTTGTTTGTTTCTTGAAAAAAAAAAAAAAAAAAAAAAAGGAGTTTGTTGTGAAGCCAATGAACGAGATCGTGACGAACACATGCCTCAAACAGCCGAATCCTCCTCCTCATCCTCCTGCTACTACCACTGCTACTCCGGTTGAGAGGAAGGCAAGACCGGAGAGAGACCAAGCTTTGAACTGTCCAAGATGCAACTCTCTTAACACCAAGTTCTGTTACTACAACAACTACAGCCTCACTCAGCCCAGGTACTTCTGTAAAGACTGCCGTAGGTATTGGACCGAAGGTGGTTCTCTCCGGAACATCCCCGTCGGCGGTGGCATCCGGAAGAACAAGAGATCTTCTTCCAACTCCAATTCCTCTTCATCACCCTCCTCCTCTTCTTCATCCAAGAAACCTCTTTTCTCCAACAACAGCAACACCCCTGCGCCGCTCCCTCAGCTAAACCCTAAGATCGGTGAAGCGGCTACTACTACTACTAAAGTTCAAGACTTGGCGTTTCCTCAGGGGTTTGAGAACGCCCACGAGGTTAAAGATCTCAACTTGGCGTTTTCTCAAGGGTTTGGGATTGGTGGTCATCATCATCATCATCATCTCAGTAACCCACTTGTCTCAACCTCCTCTGCTTTGGAGCTTTTAGGGATCTCTAATTCCTCCGCTTCCTCTAATTCACGCCCTGCTTTCATGTCTTTTCCAAATGTTCACGATTCATCCGTCTACACAGCTTCTGGTTTCGGTATGAGTTACCCACAGTTTCAAGAGTTCATGAGACCAGCTTTGGGCTTCTCCCTTGATGGTGGGTATGCTGGGGATCCTCTACATCAAGAAGAGGGGTCCAGTGGCACTACTCCTGCCACTACTAATAATGGAAGGCCTTTACTGCAATTTGAGAGCCTGCAACTTCCAGTTTCATCACCAAGCACCAATAGTGGTGGCAATGTGAAAGAGAATGATCATCATAGTGATCATGAACATGAGAAAGAAGAAGGAGAAGCTGTTGGGTTTTGGAATGGCATGTTGAGTGCTGGCACTACTTCTGCTGCAGCATCTGGTGGTGGATCATGGCACTGATTATCATAGTCCCAAGGACCCAAGTTCTTTTTTTACAAGAAAAGATTAAAAATTTTCATCCAAATTTTAAAAGATGGAGAGGGTTAACAACTTCAATCTGGGTGTTTAGTACCTTTTGTTTTGGTTTCCTCCTTTTGTCTAAAAACTAGTATTAACTTTGTTGGGGTTGGGGATGGATACTGTATCTATATTTTAGACTCTTTTAAATCAAAATCTCAGTTGTTCGTTTACCTAATTTTATGATATTTTATTATTTTTTCCGTCTATCTCAAGAGATTCTTGTGTATTTATTAACTTTAAGCGTGTAAAAAACTGTGGGGGGAAATGTTGTTAAACCATGAACTTTCAAATTATGACCATTTAAACCATGAATTTTATAGTAGACCATTTAAAACATCAATTTTTGTTGATTAGCTCTTTTAAACATTAAGTTTTGTTGACCAAACCAAAAAAACATGACGTTAAATCCGATAATCGAGTAACTAACAAACGTTATTCTGCTGTTAACACTCTCCGTTAGTGACAAAACGACGTCGTTTTGATGAAAATTTTAGTTCGAGAAAAATGTCATTTAAACCATGATCTTTTAAATTGAGGTCATTTAAACCATGAATTTTCAAATATAGGTCATTATTAAATCATGAACTTTGTTGTAGGCCATTTAAAACATCAACTTTCATTGATTGAGATTTTTTAGACATCAAGTCAAACTATTAAGTTTGCTAACATGTCTTACTTCAGTCGATCACAAGGGTCAATACAAGGATCAAGATCACAAGCACAACAAACATCATAAGGGGTCACAAGCAAAAGCACAACAAAGATGCGGTAAAATAACGCATCAAAAACCTAGAATCTTAAATAAAGTGATTATAATTATATAAAACTAAAATAAGGTGATCAATCTTTCAAACTCCAGTGTGACATTTTAATACCTAGAAAAAAACTCAATACACAAACAAAAAGACACAAAAGACACGACAAAACGACCAAAACTGAGTATTAAACGAAAGACAAAATACGCTAAAAGCACCATATATCACTTGTTTAGTTAGCATAATTAATGTCATATCAAGTTTAGCTTAGTCAACGAAATCTAATGTCTAAAAAGACTCATTCATTGAAAGTTAATGTTTTAAATAATCTAAAGCAAAGTTCATGGTTTAAATGACCTAAATTTGAAAGTTTATGGTTTAAGTGGTTTCAGTTTAAAAGTTCATGGTTTAAATGATATTTTTTTGAACTAAAATTTTCATCAAAACGACGTTGTTTTGTCACTTACAGAGAGTGTTAACGGAAGAATAACGTCTGTTAGTTGCTCGATTATCAGATTTAACGTCATGTCTTTTTGGTTTAGTCAACAAAACTTAATATTTAAAAGAGCTAGTTAACGAAAGTTGATGTTTTAAATGGCCTACAACAAAGTTTATGATTTAAATAACCACAATTTGAAAGTTTATGGTTTAAATGACATTTTTTTCTGGTGCCATACAGCTACCAAACTCCGAGGTTTAGAGAGAAATGGGACGGTCATTGCCCTCTTTCAGACATAATATGGTCTTGTCTTTTATGCTAACCCAAAACCCATTAACTTAATAAAGTAGTACTATTCCGCTATTAATCACATGTGTAGTGTATCCTTATTATATATTATGTTCTACTCGAGACCCTTTTTGTGAAGAATACGAAATGAAAAAAGGACACTTTTGTAACCAAATCGTTTTGGTTCTTTGTTTGTCATTTAGGACACACACACTTAGCCGAAGTGTAAGGAACCACAAAACAACAGTCAGTTTCCTAAGGGCATCCACAATGAGAGGTTATATTTTTTGGGCTCTTAAAATTTTTAATTAATATATTTTATATTTTTGGTTGAATAAGAACTTTGGGAACTCTAATTAAAATGTTCCCCTCCAATAGTGAGTTATAATATTAAGTCTCTTAATTTATTTTTTTTCTATTTCTTGAAAATAAATAAATGAAAATACAATATGAAACTATTGCATATTTAGAAGAATGTTTATAAAATTATTGCATTTCATAATTTAGAGTCATCAAACAATATGATATAACAGCTTCTTAGCCAAAACATTATACAAAAATCAAAATCTAAACTGATACCTGTTCCCGGACTTCCTCACTGGGAGAGCTGAGAAGCTTGATGAATGAAGGAACATCACCACTTTCCATAATGACTTTAGCTTTGACTTCACATTAACAACCACTTTCTGTTTAGAAGGATACACCAAAACTATATGCTAAAATGTCAACGAACTTGATAATTGGTACACAAGCCTTAGCAATCACCTGAACAATTAGAGAGCTAATTATTGTCATGATCACTCTGAGATACTGCCATATAATAGTAGTAATAAAAAGTCAAAATACCAAGATATTCTTTGCAATTCCCCTTTGTGACAATGCCCTGGAGAGTGCGCGTAAACCTAGCTGTGGATTTGTGAGACCTGATTCCAAAATCACCACCTATATATACAGCAAAAAGGGATGAAGATTTAGACATGAAGATCTTTCCTAACACTAATCTATACAGCAACTAACGTCTAAGTATCAAAAACAGTATTATAATAACTCCAAATGGATGTGGAGAAAAACGTTGTGTTAAGCTGTTCTAAGGTATTCTCGTCAATTATGTACACCACATAGTCAAAGTGGTGTTATAAACTTACATCCATATCACTTGTTGGAAGATAAAGCCCTGTCCTGTATGACACAAAAACCTCAACCTGCAACAAAGAGAATAAGCAAAGATTAGAGATTGCAGTTGTTGAAATCAAACAATGCTCAAAGAGAGATTGAAGTTTCGAAAGTTTGTACCTTACAACTTGGCCAGATATACTTAATAATACTTGACACACTCGCCACTGCCGCATCACGCTCAACTTTCTCTGCTTGTGTTGGTAACAGAAAATCACAGAAATCTACTATTTCTGCAACAAATCAAGATCAAAGATTTCTCAACAAGATTCTTTGTGAAGAAGATACAACACCAAAAAGCAAAACCAAACACCAGTCAAAGCTTTTCACTTTCAACAAAGTAATCGAACTAACAAGAACCTAAATTTCATAGCCACATTTTAGCAAAAGATTCAAACTTTTGAATGATATTGAGCTTCATTACCTTTATGCAACTGAAGCATTGGGATCTTAGAGAAACTGTTCTCACTAAACCAATTACTCTCCAATCTAGGTTGCTCAGCTTCTTCATCTTTCTTCCTCTTTTTACTCTTCTTCTTCGAACACGACGCCGCCGCCACCACCACCGGGGTTACAGGCTCGACGTCGTTATCATTACTCCCGGGATCAACGTCCAGTGAGAAGAAATCAATCGGCGATTCAATCCGACGCTTCAAGGTTTTGGAGTCGTTTCTCCTCTGATTGGCCTCCGCCGATTCAATCCGACGCTTCGCATCTCCTCCGACCCCCGATCGAGAGAGAAAGAGAGAGAGATTTACAGAGGAAAAGAAACAAAAACCCGATCGTCCATCAAAATCAAATTCTTCTCTTTTAATCTGATTGCCCAACAGATAAGTGACACGTAAGGGCTCTTATTTCGAATCCGAGTCTACTAAATTAGAGGCTCTCTTATATTTTTTTCTTCTACTATCTGAATTATTTTTTTCCTTCTACTGTATTCAAATCTCCCTTAAAACCTCCCATTGGGGAAGGCCTAAAACAATTTTAAATTAAAAATAAATTAATAAGAAAAGAGTACAGAATAAATAAATAAAAAATCATAGAAAAATGGACCCAGCCCCAACATTCCCCTTGGACTTCGTACTATCATCATCATTCGTCCCACTACACAGACTCTCGCACAGAAGATCAAAATACATGTTATTTATGAACTTACGATGTTAAAGTAGAAAATGTGAGTTGGGTTTTAGTTAAGAATCCAGCTTACAACCATTAATATTGTATAAATGTCAATTAATACTACTAATACCAAATAAATCGGAGGTTGGAAATGATTTAAGGTGGTGTAGAAACTAGAAAGAGTAGTTCATGTGGTTGAGTTCTGTACAAGAGAGAGAGATTACAAAAATCTAGTATTCTTTACTCTTTGAAATGGCAACCCCTATAGCCTCCTACATTTTAGTTGCTGCTGCAATTGACCCTCCAACAACACTTGTCATTTGATTCCTTATTTGCTGTTCACATTTATTATATTCATAATAGTCACAGACACTAATTAATCGACAAGTAACCAACTTCGTTCGACAAAGTTTGTAATTAAACAACACTAGTTAAGAAGGGCACTAAATGCTATTTGGAAGTCAGTTTTGGTCCATTCTTTGTTTACTCAATTCATTTTTATATTTGCATATTTATTTGGAAGGAAGAAAAACGGGTAACTGCGATTTTATTCTGCTGAGGTCACGTACGTAAAAGAAGAAGAAACAGATTGGACTGGTGCTCTTTTTACCTAAGAGAAAAGAGTCACATCACCAAACATGGCATACTCATCAGCAATGACCACACAATATCATCCTTCTTTCCTTTTTTGCTTTCACATCATAGCAACAGTAAGCAGTCCAGTCTTAAAATTTTTGATAACCCTGAGCAAAATACAAAATATGGACTCTCTTATACATTTTATATCAGAAAAAAAAATTCAAAAAAAAATAAAAAAAATTCATGAAATCATCAATCTGAAATCAGATAAGTTGCAAATTTACCGATAAAAGAAAAGAAAAAAAAATAGTTCTTCTCTCCTACGTGTAAAGCATGCGTCCATTCATCTAGAGATTTCTAAGCTGCATCAAAAGCTTGGTAGAGCTGAAACAACAACAAAAAATGTATCAAATATTTCAAAGAGAATAATAATCAAACAAACCGTCTTCTTCTAGCTTTTGTTGATGCAAAATCATCAATAATTGTTTCAAAAACCATACTCTCTAAAACTTCTTTTTCAATGCACAAAATTGCTAAACCATTCAACCTTTCATGAGACATTGATGACCTCAAATAATTTTTCAGCAATTTCAACTTGGAAAAACTTCTTTCAGCTGATGCAACTGTCACATGAGTGGTTAATAAGATTCGATAAGCAATAGCAACATCTGGATAACAACCCACTTCTTTTACAAATTCAAGAACTTCACAAGGTGCCATTGGTTCGTTAGATAAAGTTGCCTGCAATACTCTTAATTCAGAGAAAAGTTCATCTAAATCAACATCTGACGAGCCACCATAGGAAAATGTGTTATGAAATTTAGCACAAATTTCTCTTAATTGAATAGCATCAAGTGACTTTAACCTAACCGAGTTAAATAGGAATCCAAAAACAGTTTCAAAGGTTTTCATTTGCTCAAATATGTCCTTCAAGGAAGCAATTGCCATATCCACAACAATAAAAAAATAATCGACTTTGAAAGCATCAGCATGTGTTTGTATAACTTCATCATGATCATTTTCACCAAACTGTTTTTTTTTAAACCTCCTATGCTTAGTTGGAAATATAGCATTAACATCCATATCATGAACAAGATTTTTAGCTATATCCATACTAGATGTAAATCCATCTTTTCTATAATTCTCAAAAAAAGATATCACACCTTCCACTTGCTTCAAAGCTGTATCAATACGCATAGATTTAGCTTGTAAGCTCTTACTTACCATGTTAATAGCATATAAAATGTCATGCCAAATAACCATACCAAGCAAAAACTCATAATTCTCAAGCGCATCTACCAAACTTTCGGTTTCACTCTTTGATATAGCATCATCACACAAACTATGCAATTCTATCAATACTGACATTAGTTGAGGAGCTTGATACCTTATAGCTTTAATACTCTTAATTCGACTCTCCCATCTAGTATTAGACAGATTTTTTACTGTAAAACATGAAATATGCTTAAGTAAAACATTCCACCTTTTGGTAGAGCAAGAATGTGCCATGTCACTAACAACAAGATTCAAACTATGGCAAGCGCATGGCTTAAACAATGCTTTTGAATTAATTTCAAGCAATGTTTTTTGAACTCCTTGGTGTTTTCCTTTCATATTAGAACCATTATCATAGCCTTGTCCTCTCACATTCCCAATATCAAGATCAAGAGACTTCAAAATATTTTGTAATTCATTAAAGAGGCCTAATCCTGATGTATCATCTACTTTCAAAAACTCTAAGAAATACTCTTCTATTTTTATCTTTTCACTTGACATATTCACACATCTTATTATTATACTCATTTGCTCTTGATGACTCACATCTAGGGTACAATCAAGAATTACAAAAAAAATATTTAGCCTCTTTAATAACACTTGTGATCGAAAATCTAACCTTAAAAGCAAGGAGGGAAATCAGCTCGTTTTGAATGTTATGACCAAGGTAATGGTGATATATATCTTGAGTTTGGATGCGTCTAATGTGATCTTGCATAATTAAATCAAATTCTGCAATCATCTCAATCATTCCTAAAAAATTACCATTACTATCTTGGTAGAGTTTCTCATTAGATCCTCTAAACGCTAAATTTCTTTTAGAAAGACATTTAACAACAACAATTATTCTACATAAAGCTTGCCTCCAACGAATTTTTTCTTTTGCAATCTCTTTTTGGAATTATTTATCAATTGTTAGATTATTTTGAAATCTAACTTTTAACTCATTCCAAGTCCTCATGTTAGACATATGCTCCTCACTTTTCTCATGATTTTTTAGTCTATCTTAATATGTTTCCAGTCTCTTAATCCTTCATTTGCTAATAAACTTGAGTTACCATGAGATGTAAACAACTTACAACAAAAACAATACACCTTATCAACATGCTTTGAGTAAACTAACCATCTTCTATCATCAATCTCTCCATTACACAACTTTCTAAAATAATGCTTATATGCAAAATGCCTTTTAGTATTTTCATCAATAGGATACTCAAGATCCAACTCTCTTTTTGGTCCTTTTTCAATCAACAAATCTCTTGTTTTATTATCAAGATTATTCCAGTTTCTAGGATCATAGATATCAAAAGGTGGAATTAATTGCTCATCAATATTCAAATTACCAATATTAGAGGGATTTGACACATCAATTCACTATATCATCTAATCTATCACTATCATTTAAGTGATCACTAGGATTCACACTAGTAGTGTTTCTTCTTTGAACAAACTTATTCAAAGCTCCTCTATGTGTTTTCACAAATTCTTCATCTTTCTTTTTTCTTTTTCTTTTTTCACATCCAAATACCATGTTAAAAAGAAGAAACAATGTCACCAGAAATTTGTATAGAACAGCTAAACGGATAGAAGAAAAGACTTGAAAGCCTACACCAAATCTCTAATATGAGCTAGAAAAGTCACTCACCTAGTCACATAGAACATAGAAGAAAGTTAGAAAAGTTTTGACAACATAAATAATTTGGATCTCATACAACACAAGTTATACAAACATAACCAAACAATTAATCGGTTCAAATTTACCTCAAATTTCAAAATGGAATTGAACTAGGAATTACTGAGTAAAATCTGGTTAAAAGAAAGAGGATTAATTGGTTTTGGACTTTTGGGAAGCGATCGGAATCTGATCGTCATGACTCACGATGGCAGATGAGTTACCAAAAGTGGTTGTATCGTTTGTTTCAAAAGGGGGAAACATGTCTCAAGAAGGGAAACACATCTTTTGCATTTTGTGAAAAAACTAGGTTAAATGAATGGGCCTCTTTGGTTAATAGAATAGAGATGAATTTTAATCAATTATAGATCTTTTATGGACTATGGATGGGCTTGCAGTACAAATCAAAAGTCCAAAATAAATCAAATGGACCTCTAAATATTATAATTTTTTTTTTTTAACACTGAACCCCTAAAAAAAATTGGTCCCCTAAATATTGTGTTCCCCCGGCCACCGCCCCTCTCGCCGTACCTTTAAGCCGGGGCTGACAGTAAGCAACAATCCAAAACTGACTAGTATCGAGTGTTGATTATGTTACTCTAGGTAAGAAAGAACCTTTGTAGGGGCTGGGTCATGATCTGTATTGGGCCTACTAAAGCCTATCATCGTCCTTAAGCCCAGAAGGTAACTGTGGGCTGCTTCCCCGCCGCGCCGTGAGTGAGTGACAGTGTTGTTTTTACTTGTTTCAAATTTTAAAAAAGCCACAACACATAGAAGAGAGGAGGAAGTGAATATTAATTCTGACAAGACATATGGGTGGGGGACTGTGTTTGCCTCCCTCTAGCCCGACACCTAAAGAAGGCTAAAAAGCTCCATCCTCTCAAAATCAACATGTCATCATCCAGCTGCCTACCCTATCATCTCCCTCCACGTGTCACCTGACTCATCAAAGAATCTTTCCTCCTCCTCTTCCTAGTCTCTCGTGAACACACAACACAGGTCCCGCGCTTTTTATGGGCACACATAACGCTACTAGTAATACTAGAATGTATGTATTTTCTTCGTTCTTCTTCCACCATATTATCCCACTATTATTTGATTATAATGGCACTATTACATAAGAGTACCCTATATATATATATATGTATATCTGGATCTCTATGTATTATCAAGCAATCCTAATAATTTTTTTTTTAAAAGACAAATTAATTATTACTCCATAAAAAAAAAATGGTTTGAAGAGTACGAAGAAGAAGACTAACAAGAAGAAGAAACATTCCCTGACAAAACGGTGTCTTTTTGTCCAAAAAAGCAGTAAAAATGATTGTATGCGTGGCAGTGCACCGTAACAGTATGACGTCTTCTTCTATCATATTCCAAACTCTCCATCCACCTTTTTTTCTTGGCTGCACCTTGGAGTTTGCGTATTTGGATGATTGGTTTCATCCCCTTTTTTTTAATTGGTTGCAGTGTTTTAAACACTCATTTTAATATATAGAAATATTACTAGATGATTAATTTGCTAATCCTGCCTGCTGTCGACATATATAAGAATCCTTATTGCAAGTAGCACTGAAGTTTAAACTGTATATACATCTCTTTGGCTATTTTGATTCATCATATTTCATTACAAGATCTTCAATATATATGTTTATAAACTAAATAAAGGCGTATAAATAGCATACATAACTCTAGACTGGTCTTAGTTTGTGAGAAATTTAATTCTTGGATGGATTTCATGTACTAGTTTCAAGTATAATATAATCTCTCTATCCCATATTATAAAATGGACTACATGTTTCTTTCACATGTAAAAATAATTTAATTTAATATATGCTATTATGAGTATTGTCTTTTAATTTATTATTAATTGATTTTTAGTTAGATAGTAAATGACGTGTATATGTTAAACTAAAAAAGTTTTATGTAATTTAAAATGTTAGCTTTTTTCATATAAACCATTTTTTAATGTAACAATTTATTTAGGGGGTAAGAAGAGTGGGAGTTTTTGCCGTCAGGGAAACAGAGAAAAAAAATAAAAATCAGTGAAGGCAATTGACTTTCTTTTGGTGAGTCAAAATCATTACCAATAAATTATTGCGTGTCATATATCTATATGTTTGCGGTCTACATATTGAGAATAATCGTTGATAAAGCACAATGATACATCTTCGAGAGAATCCCATGCATAAATTTAAAGACAAATCAAAATTAAATTGATTCCATTTTTTGGATCGATCTATGTACTAACGATATCATCACTCCATTTTGCATTTATAATTCAACAACTCGTCCTGACTTTTTTTTAATAACCATTCTTCATCGTCAGCTATTTGGTCAGATATTAGTGTTTTGTTATTGTCTAACTTTTCTATCATTATTTAAATTACATGCCTGTTAATTAAATTCGTTCTTAAAAACAATTTTCCATTTTTATTTGTCTTTAATTTAATAAATAATCACATTTTAATTTAAACTTTTGATTAAGTAATGTATTTGTTTTCAACTTTTATCATGCCTCATGTGTCAAAAGTTTGGGTTAATTCATAAAAATGTATATAGTTAAATTTTACGATGATAACATGTCTACGTGGCTTGCTTTTTTTGTTTGTTTTGGCCGCAAAAAAGAATCATCCATTTAGGCTTGAACCATGTCTACGATAGCTAAAAGTCGACAATATGTACTTATTACATGTGGATGGATGTGTCCATGATTTGTATAATACATGTGGTAATGACAACGATCCACAAGCCTCGAGTATATATGGAGTTATATACGCAACTTATTTAATGACATTGCATACATATAAGATATTACATATATAAAGTTATATATATACGTGTATATCTATGTGTGTGTGTTTGTGTATGAAAAGAGAATGATGATAGTTGATGGTAGTGGGAAATAGCATGATGGTGTTACCATAAGAGTTTCTTAACAAATATCGAAATTGGTCCTTTCTTTGGGACAAAGCGTGCCTAGTTTTCCCTTTCCTTTTTTTTTTTTTTTGCATATTCCATTGCATCTCTAACTATATATTATTGTCATTCTCGTTTTCGCACATGTTTGAATTACTGCACATATTATATAGTATGAAATGTGATATGTTATCTATAGCGATTGATGAGTCTTTGAGCATTTGATATTGAATACATAACTAAGGTTTGAGATCGATTGATCAAATAAAGACATATATATATATATATATATATATCGAGGCAAAATGCAAAGTTATTAGTTATAACTCTTAGAGGGAATTTTAGGAATAAATAAAGAAAAAATGCATATAATGGTGGTTTGATTTAAACTAAAAGGTTGTTTTACTTTGAAGACAACAGTGTGTTTTCTTTTACCAGTTTGAAAAATGACACAATAATTGAAATTGATGTTCCATCGATAAAATGTGATTCACCATCTTGATTTCCAATGGAACACAAAAGAACAAGAAAAAAAGAGATGGTTAATCATTATATACAGATAATAACATAACTAATACATATATTATTTAGAAAACCTAAAATATTATAATTAAGATAGATTACGAAGAAACGGACATTACATAAAGATGTGGACCCGCGAGGGAACATATTGTGAAAACCTACCTACTACTGATATATACTATAATTTAGTTTTTAATACTGACTCGGTGACTCCTAGTTATATACGTAAGCTAGGGTTAGCAAAAATTGGTCTCATATAGATAGATAGTAGATGAAAAAGAAACACGCAACTATAGAAGCAAAATATTGCATATGTTGCATATTTCTTTATTTGAAGAAAATCGAGAGTCAATATACACCAGATTTTAATTTGAATATTCATGTGCTATCAACGATCAAGTTTTTAGCGGTTCCATGACATGTAGTAATTATAGTTCGTAGTATCTTAATCATTTATAAAACAAATATTACGTACTGTTTTATGATAATTTGAACTTTTGTGTTTGTTCAAAAAAAATAAGAACTTTCCACAGTTCTTCAAATGAATAAAATATCGCCAAATAAATAATAGTATAATACTGCAACTATCATAGCTATAATTTTTTTTCATCAAATCTAACAAAGATTAAGTGTATATTAAAATTACTTTTAATAAAAACTTATTATCCAGAAAAATTCTGAATCTAACAATAAATTAGTACATATATGTGTTGACCAATGGTAGTTTGGTAAAGTTTCTCTTGAATATGTAGTCTACAAATATAGAAAAAAGTTTCTAATTAAAATAGTTTTAATAACAAAAGAACAAGCCTACAATATCAACATAGAATCCCACTTTTAGATTTAGTTCAGCACTTTCGGACACCGTTGGAATAAAAACGGAAAGTTTTGAAAAAGGGAAATAAATCAATTAAAGAAAAAAAGGATTAAGTGAACATCTTGATGCCGTTGACTTTGTTCTCAACGGCCATGATTGAGCGTGTGATGAGTATAAGAGACCAAATTATTGCTATATATCTCCCTAATAACCCCAAAAAAGAAATTCATGAGTTTGAATTTTCTTATTTTAATTTGTAATTATATATAATCACTAATCACATTCTATTTCGAGATTTGTGAATATACCTATAATTTCCTAGTTTAGAAATCGCTAGGCGCTAGTCGGGCGGTTGGGGTGGCCTAGCGCCTAGCGAGAAAATCGGAGATTAAACGGAGATTAATCAAAGATTAGTTTTAGGGTTATTTTATTAAATTAACAATAAAATAAAAATATGTAATATTAAATATATGTATAATTATGTTTATGTGAAAATAAAAATATCAAATAAAAGATAAAACTATAGAATTGTCTTTAAAATTATGGTAAACACATAAAAACGTAATCTTAAAAGAAAATTTATGATTTTCATTAAAAGTTTGTATATTAACTATTGTAAAACATTATAAACTCTTAATTTAAATGTCTAAATAACAAAAAAATACATATTTGATTTATATTTGGCTCTAAAAATAATGATTATATACAAAATTAAGCGGGAAATAATCGGATTAGATTGATTATAATCAAACTATACATGTATAATTGGATAATCGATGTTAGGCGGGAATTAGTCATTAATCGAGGCGGAGTGGATTGACCTAGCGATTTTGCGAAGCGTAATCGGTATTAGGCTGAAATTTTTAAAACATGGCCTGTAATTATATATATTATCTACCACTATCACCAATTAACAAGCTAAAAAGTGTATATACTTAAAGTGTTGTACGTACGTGCTTATTGGCATCTTAGGTCGAGAATTTGTTGATTAATAAAATAAAAGAAAAATGTGATGTATGTGTGGCACTTAGCCACTTAGGCATGTGTGGTGTGGAATGTTGCGAGTAACAAAAATGGATGTCAAATTTTGAAGAATGTTTTCTAACGTTTGCTATATACTGTTCTTTGATGTTCTGTAGATTCTATTTATATCGGTTATCAATGGTTCATGAAATTCGAAGGTTGATATCTTAATTATATATGTCGAGGTCAGAGTTTAATTTAGAGTATAATAATGTTTTACGACACCAATTATTGGACCAAAATCTAGTATACCCTTGCAATCAAAAGTTTATTCTCATATTCCCTGCAAAAATAACAAATTTTTTTTTTTTTTAATAAAAAATGTGGTTAAAGACAAATAAACCTATATTATTTCTTTTATTTACAGATCCAACCACCTTATACCCACCCAAACCCACAAAATTCGGACAATCCAGTTGAAATCGGATCTCTCCTTTAACTACCCAACTTTTCGAATTCCTTCATTCACGACTCCACTCTCCCTCGTTCAATTCCCGTTAATTATTCTTCTCCCTCAAGTGCAACTAAGGATAACTCGATTCTGGGTAAGTTGAAATAGGTTGGGGTTTTTCGAATTTGGGTTATTTGTTTTTCAAAATCGGGTAATATGGGTTTCGATTTTCGATAATTTGGTTTTCAATTTTGGGGTTTTGTCGATTTTTTTCATGTGTTGATTCCTCAGAACGTTGAAAGTCATCAGATTTTGGGGCGTTTGTTTTATGTTCAATTTGGTTTGTGGAAAAGCTTGGAACAAACGTTTGTTTCATCAGATTATGTTCCATTCTGATGAAACAAAGTCCTCAAAACGTTTGTTTCATCAGATTATGTTCAATTTGGTTTGTGGAAGTTGAAGTTGAAATCAGTTGTTGTTTTTTGTGTGCATGTGTGGAAGAATCATAATGGTTCGTACAAAGAACCCAAACTATGTGGAAAAATCGAATCCCCCAGCAGATCTCGAAGAAGAAGCAACTCGTGGAGATGAATCAGAACGTGATTCCGATAAAACGGACTCAATTGAGAAGTCAAATGATAAGGATTCATCGGTAAGTATCTCTCCCTATATTGGTATAACCGTATAAGAATTCGTTATAAAAAGTATAACTGTATAACTTGGTATAACTTAGAAAGGGTATAACTTAGAAAAACTTGGTATAACTAGATATGTGTCTTGCAGGAATCTGAGGATGAATCCGATGTAATGCAACCTTTGAGTATGTACTTTGATTACTCCCAGTATACGAAGCCTTTCAAGATGTCTGGAAAGTGTTATATTTCAGAGGCGGTAAACTTATTAGGCGGTCATCTTAAGGAAGAGGAGTTGGATTGGTTCTTAGGG
This sequence comes from Camelina sativa, assembly GCF_030686135.1. Lineage (NCBI taxonomy): Eukaryota > Viridiplantae > Streptophyta > Magnoliopsida > Brassicales > Brassicaceae > Camelina > Camelina sativa. The sequence goes on from NC_141886.1 coordinate 34,603,004, forward strand.
CACCCACAGTTCAAGCATTTCTTCCATATGCCTAAGGATTTGAATCATAAGTTGATGGGTATGTGGATGTTGTTGCTTCGCACAGCGCATTTGGAGAAGAAAAATGAATGCTGGTTCATTGTTAATGAGACTCCCATCCGGTATTCTCTCCGAGAAATGACAATCATTTCTGGGTTATATTGCCATCAGTATCCAAAATTCAAGGATGGTTTGGGCAGTTTAAATTTTGCTCGGAAGCAATTTAAAGGTGGACAAATAATACAATATGGAGATGTCAAAGCGAAGCTACTTTCGATGAAGAAACCTTCAGAGGATCGTTTGAAGATGGCCGTACTGTATTTTTTATCTAGCGTCATAATAGGGAAGAAAAAGGGTGGAAATAATGCACCCTTTGTGGAGCCTTTCTTTCTTAGAGCTGTAGATGATCTTGATTTGTGTAGAACATTCCCTTGGGGTCGAATGGCATTTCATGAGAACATGAAAGACATCTTTCATTTGATGGGACACTTTGGTGGAGTTGTGGGTCCACAGTGGGTCTTTCCTAGTTTCATCATTCCTTTGGAGGTAATTACTAGTTTTCAAAATGTACAACTTAGTATAACTGGATCCAACTAAACATTGAATGTTCTTGTGTTGTGTGTAGCTTCTTGCGTTTGAAGCAATTCCTGTGCTAAAGAACACCTTCCGAGAAGACGTTTCTGATTCACATGCACACCGTAACTGTCCTCGGATGTGCAATATGAAGTTTAAAGCAAGTAAGAAGAAAGGTTTTTCTTTGAAAGAAATATATGACCAACTTGGTACAACTAAGGTTAGTTATTCATATTCATTATTTATGTAAATTACTTATCAGATTCATTATTTATGTAACATTGGTTGATAGGAGATTGATAGTATGTTATGTTTGTTTATTTTGACAGGAGATTGATAGTATGTTAACTCCAACTCCTCGGGAGGCCGAGAAGGAGAAGGCCAAGAAGGAGAAGGCCAAGAGGGAGAAAACCGAAAAGGAGAAGGCTGAAAAGGAGAAGGCGGAGAAGGAGAAGGCTGAGAGGGAGAAAGCCGAGAGGGAGAAGGCCGAGAAGGAGAAGGCCGAGAGGGAGAAGGCCGAGAAGGAGAAGGCCGAGAGGGAGAAGGCCGAGAAGGAGAAGGCCGAGAGGGAGAAGGCCGAGAGGGAGAAGGATCCAATGGAGAAGGATCCAGTGGAGAAGGATCTAGTGAAATACGAGAGAAAAAAGAGAACAAGAGAAGGATCCAGTGGAGAACAACTTGGTACAAAGGTGAAGATTATAAGTAAGAAGGGGACGGGACCTTCTGTTGTCGTAAGGAGTCCTATTATAACAAGGCAGAAGCCCTCCAAAAAGTAATGAGCATGTAATCTTGTATGAGTCAGTATGTGAACTCTTTGATTGTTTTTATGTTTTTTGTTAAGTACTCGGAATGTTTAACTAGGTACAACTCTGTTTTTTTAAGTACAACTCTATGTTTTTAAGTACAACTTGGTTGGAATGTTAAAGTCAGTATGTGAACTCTTTGTGTGTTTAAGCAGACAAAATAACGGCAGTATGTGAACTCTTTGTGTGTTTAAGCAGACAAAATAACACACAAGAACAAGACAAATTACCGGCAATCGTCAAATGGAACCAGACAAACGATCCTTAGTTATACCATTACAAAGAACAAGTTTTACTTAGTTGTACTATTAGAAAGTACTGCGTAGTTGTACCATCTTCCAAGAACAAGTTCTACTTAGTTGTACCATCTTCCGAGACATACCACAAGAAGACATCCAAAAAAACGAGAAAACAGATCTGCTTAATTTTCTTCATATCTCTGCTCTTATCCATCTTCAGCTGTCTAACTTCTTCTTCGAGGACACCCACTTGAAAATCTAATTGTTGTACTTCATCCACCAATGCCTCATCCACCCATTTAAATACATGTGTGTCGTTGACAAGCTACATATAAGACAGAAATTGGTAAATAAATGTACATGATTATCAACAAATATTAGAATATATTTACCTTTCTTTGGGCTGCATACGCACAACGGTAGTAGCGACGACAAGGGTTTGAGATCGAGTGAGAGATTATCTCAACTACTGCCGAACCACAATGACATTTTTTTTGGATGCCTGGAAACCTTACTCGATTAGAGGAATTGCCACATGAGGTCCTCGATGCTCCAGAATCGTAGCTCATTTCAAGATTTGAGATGACCCAGAAATCGCAAACCCTAACTAGGAAAGATAGGGAGAGAAATGATTTTTTTTGTAGGAACCCAGAAATCGCAAGAGAGGGAGAGAAATTATTTTTTTTTTTGACCCAGAAATCGCAAACCCGCCCTAGCATACTTGGCTTCAATTTTAATTTTTCAAAAATTGAAATTTTGTTTGGGACACATAAAAAACACGTGTAGCCGCCAATTTACACACGTGTAGCCGCCAATTTACACATGTGTAGCCGCCAAAATGCACTAGTTGTACTAAGTTTTCAGATTGTACCGATCTTGACAAGTTGTACAATTCCGAATTTTTTATTGTTTTTGGTTATACCATGTCAAGACCCAATCATTTTAGTTGCACACATGGTTTACGGTTAATTGAGATACATTTACACATGTTCATGCGATCATATGTTTGAAAAGATAATTTCCTAAACTTTTGTAATTATATGTGGTTTACAACCACAAATGAACCCTTAAAGTATATGGTGTTTCATGGTAAACATTGAATATGATGAAAATTGTTATGACAATTCTTTCTTTCAATTAGTTATATAATATTTTTGTTGTTAACAAATATCATATTTACTTTTATTTGAAAATTTATAAATAATAACTATGTTATTTTGATTTTTTTATTATTATTTTTAATTATAAAATTTTAAATACAATTTTTAATTATAAATAATATATAAAATTATTTTTTTCAACTAACCTAAGGAAGATAATCACAATTTAACTGAAATAAGTTTTCCCATAAAGATAAGCAAACATGTCTATCAAGATAATCCACAAAAATAAACACACACAAATGACAATAGTTGTACCGAGGAAAAAACAAGTTTTACTAAGTTCTCCAAATAAGAAACTAAGTCCGAGAACCCTCACTATCAAACCAGCTCCTACTCGAATTTTTCTTCTTCTTCCGGCGTCCATGTTCTCCGGCTGATGGAATCCTTTTTGTTGGTTTTCTTCCTCTTTTTGTGACATAACATCGAGCCCATTTGTTCTGTCCTACATGATTATCAAGATAAGTACTTGCAGCTGGATACCTTCTGATAAAATCAGCATAAAGTTTCTCAAACTCAGGCTCTGTGTAAGCCTTAGCACATTCCATGAACTTCATCGCAACTAAATCCCTGTTCACATTTTTGCAGCTCAATTTAACATTTTGGGACAAATGATAAATACAATACCCATGATGAGATAACGGGTACACCGTATTTATTGACTTGATTAGGCTTTGATTTCTATCAGAACAGAAGACCAATTCAGGACAATCTGGTACAACTGATTTCAATTTGCTGAAAAACCAGGTCCAACTTGTATCTTTCTCACCATCAACTACACCAAATGCAATCGGATAATGGTGATGATCCGGATCTTGAGCTGTAGCCACGATTAGTACTCCACCATAGACATTTTTAATACTTGTTGCATCAACAATGATCACCTTTCTCATAGCTTTGAAGCCTTCAATGCACGCTCCCAAGGCGAAGAACAAGTACTTAAACCTCTGTGCTTCATCCAATTCAACAAATGAAATTGTACATGGGTTCATTGTCTGCAGCATGTGCATATAACAATGCACCAACTTAAAACTATCCTCTGGAGTACCGCGAAGATCATATGCAGCTAGTTTTTTTCCTCTATTTGCGGTCGAGTAAGACACTTTAACACCAACTCTTGATTGAACCAAAGGGATGAGATTTTTGGGAGTTGGAGTGTCTATCAAACATGGGTAATCTTCACGCAAAACTGATGCAACTAAATGTGGTGTGCCTCTCCTTTTTCTCCTCATTGTACTTGTATCTGACCTCAAGCACGTATGCGTCTTGTTGTAAGTTCTGACCGAGAAACTGTCTGAATTCCCATTCCTCGCAGCTCGTAAAGACCACTTGCAACCCCTTTTAAATTCACAGCATTTAACCACAAACAACATAGTATCCGACTTCACAATAACAAACTCAAAACAGTTCTTGTGTGCAGCTTTTTCAACTAAATCTTTAACTGCTTGCTTGCTTTCAAATTCTTGACGTAAAGTCAAATCCAAACCATCTTCCCATTCACGATTTACAACTGGTGTGACCTCAGAACCTTCAATCATATCACAGTTATCTGCTATTGCGCGTTCTTCAGACTGTTCTTGATAAAGAACCATGTTCCCATCACTATTCTCCATCATCTCAAAACGTTCAGACGGCTCACCTTCATACATCGTGTTCTCATATGTCGCTCTACTACTTGAAATCAACTCCTCATTAAGTGAACAACCTACAGTCCCTCGACTTTGCTCATCCCCCTGATTTATTTCAACATCATTCACAACTTCCACATGCAAAACTTGGAATTGATCTCGATTCATTTCCAAATAACACATCAGATCATCATCATCATGTATGTGTATCGGTCTCTTAGGATGCACTGATTCGGGAACATAACTCAGTTTCAGCTCAGTCATAGTTTCATCAACCTTCGCCTTTCTGCATATTTTCTGCACCAATGCAGAATAACTGACCTCTTCAATAGATGTCTCCATTCTAAGAGATTGATGAACTTTTTCTCTTGAAATCCATCTTAGTTCATTTTCCCTTGTTGCATAATATCCCCCGTAATCAAAAACGATGATTATCTGACGATTATTATTCATTGTGCCTGAAATAAAATAAAAAACTCACATTGGAACCTCTGTCGTGTAAATAGTATTACCAAGTTGTACCAAAATTGTATCAGTTGTACCCGTTTAAGTTGTACCAAACTATTACCAGTTGTACCCGTATCAGTTATACCTAGTCTACCAGTTGTACTACATCGACTCCACAAGATCACTATTTATTTCGGAATATTTTTACGATTCAGTTCGAATGAAGTGTTACAATCCACTTAGTATGCGACCCATTTCGACACTAATACAAATGAGAATAAATTGAATGAGCATTCAAGGTATATATCCTAATTGCTTTAGGATGAACCTCAAGAACCCTAATTGCATTGGTAAATAAATGTAAGAATATCACCTGAATCTTCTGCTTTGCTTTGTTGTTTGCTTCAATCCCAATCTTTTGCTTTCGTTTGGAATCAAATCATTTCTATGGACTCGATTTGTATCGATTGGAAGGGGGAGAGGAGCAAAAATGGGGGAGCGGGGACGAGGTCGGGAAAGAGAGGGGAGAGAGAAGGAACCCGATTGGTGGAGAAAAATTGATGGAGTCCACATGTTTTTAGGAGTATATGTTGGTCCATATGTTGGTCAACCTTTGTCAAAGGGTACTTAGAAAACATAAGGATATTGATGAATAAACTTTTGATTGCAAGGGTATTATAGAGTTTGGTCCACAATTATTAAATTATCCGTTCAAACCTCGAAAGAAATGGGCAGTGACAAAATGCTGTATTATATCGAGGAGATAATTTAGTAGCAGCCATTAATACTTAAGGCGCAAGCATAGCCGTATTTACGTTGGTACCACAGAAGACCACAACTTAACATTTTTATGAAATATAGGTCTAATTTTATTACGATATATATATAGATATAGATCTCTTTTTGGCTCAATGTTTTTAAAACTGGACTGATAACTGAACCGAAAAAGTTTTTGGGTCATGAGTTAATATGGTTCGACCAGAGTCAACCAGGTTCAATTGATTTTGATAATATTTTTATAAATAATAGGTAAAGATGGATATGTTACTATTTTTTTCAATGATTACAACTATAATAAAATTGGTTACACCAAATAAAATATTTCAATAATCATAATGTTTTTTTCTTTAAGTAATAAACTCAAAATGTAACAAACTAACTATTACCAATAAAATATTTTAGTAATTATTCTCTTCCATTACGTACACTAGGAAAAAAAATGAACACCAAATTGATTACCAAAACATGTACTGATCAAACATCTTTTACTATAAAAATAATTGATTTCAATAAAATTATCTTGATTTTGAAGATTTATGGTGTGAGTTGCAGAGAATTCAAACTAGAAGAAAAAAAAATTAGTATGAAAAATAAAAAATTCAATTACGGGAAATTTTACTTTAAGAAACCCTACTACTGCTAAGATAAAACTAGAAAGGTAATTAATTGCTCTTTATTTTAACAAAAAAAAAGTTAGAATCCGGTTTTATCCGGTTTAATGGTTCACCGGTTTTTGGGTTTTTGATGAATTGATATGGTTTTTTTACCGGTTCAACTTCCTTAGATTTTGATATTAACACAACCCGGATATGCTGCCGGTTCACAGGTTAACGTGGTTCGACCGCTGGTCCGTTCCGGTTTTGAAAACATTGCTTTGGCTTAACGACGACATTTTGTGTTACACTGTTTATATAATATACGCGAAGAAGTGGATTCAGAACTACTGGTTAAGTCAAGATTATCATACCAAGAATTCAAGATTTAGGTGACACATATTTAGGGGACCTCATTGGCCCCATAAACTAAGAGGCGGTCATACTTTTTTATAACTCTAATCATAATCACCAAAAAGCGTTGTGATATATGAATTTATTGATGTAATATTTACAATACCCCAATAAGTAGAGGTTTTAACTTTTAAAAGAGAGAAAAAAAATAAATTTAAAAAAAATGAGAGATTGTAAAGATTGACCTGTCAATAATAGTTATTATAATATGTTAGTTTGTTGTTGATCATACTTAAGTTTTTCTGTTAAGAGAAACTGATCATACTTAAGTTCTCAATGGTAATCACCAATGGAGAACTAGTCTTTAACATACCTACGTACATGACGGCACCCGAGTAACAGCTACTTAACGCATTTCGTCACTTAAGTGATATATAATATCTCATAGGGCTTGGGTCGACTCTAAATAAAGCCATATATGTTTTTTTTTTTTCACTTCATATTTCATACTAGCTAGTACGAGATATACGTTTTAAAACATTATTAGGAAGTCGTTGTGAAGCCCAAGAAAATGAATAAATTTGTTACAATTTTTTTTTCTTCTTTTTCTTTTTGCCATAATATCCTACACCAGTTTCCATTATAATTGTCGAACTGAATTTTTGTTCAAGTGATTGTGAATCAATCATTCTAGGATTGTAGAAATAAAAATAGAATCATAATTCATAAACTCGTATCGAGAATTTTAATGAAATCCATAGTAGTAAAAGTAGAATCAAAAGAAAATCTCCCTTTATGGAAATAACACCTCGAAGATCCTCTCTCGTCTCTCCTTTCCCTTATTAAATTTTCAAAAGACAACAAATAAAAATACTATACTCTAGCAATTAAAGCAATCTTTTCATTAAACCGGTAAAACCGGACAAAATTAAATACTATATTTTATTTGATTTTATTCATTTTCTTCAGACAGCAACAACAACAAAAAAAAAAAAAAAAACGGGAAGGCTCTTTTACTTTATTTAACAGACATTTTCATCAATATTAGTTTTCTCAAAAAGAGTCCAATAGCTTTATGTTATTTGTTTGCTTATATATATATAGACAGAGAGAGAGAGAGAGACAAAGGTCTTTAAGTCCTTTTTTTAATTGCTTGAACAAAAAGCAAAACACAAGCAATTTTCTCCTTTGTGTCTGTCTCTATGTTTTTTTGCTTTCTTTATTTCTTTGTTCTGTGCAGATAAGAAAAAGAAGGAAAACTCTAAACCGACATATATATCCTCTGTTTCCATTTTTTTCGTTTGGGGTCTTTTCGAGTTTCGCATAAAAAAAAGTACTTGACCCGTTTGCGCGTTGGATTGATCTGAACTAAATTATGGGTTCATCAGAGATTAAGCAGATATTGAAGTCTCTCTGTTTCAGCCATGGATGGTCTTATGCTGTTTTTTGGCGCTATGATCCCATCAATTCCATGTAACTAAAGACTAGTCTCCTTGAGGCTTTTCTTCTTATGTTTTGCATTGTCTCTTTTAATTAGGGGCAAAGACTATTATTATTATATTTGCATAATTTCCTCTGCATTTTCTATTTCAATTTCTGTTGTCCATAAAATTATATGTAATCTAGTTAATTTCTTGAATTCCATGTGGATTTCTCAGGTTATTGAGTTTTGAAGAAGCATACAATGATGTACAATCAGTCGCACTCGTTGATGATATGATTCTCAAGGCTCATGTCTTAGGCCAAGGGTAAGCTTTTTAATACTTCAATCAAATACTCTAATATCTCTCTCTCTCTCTCTGTGTATGTATCTTATTTCTTTTGATGACTTCAGAATTGTGGGAGAAGTGGCTTTGACCGGAAACCATCAATGGCTGTTCTCATCAGACTCATTGTTTCAGGTCTGCGCCTCTCCTTCTTCCCTTAGTTTCCTTTGATGTTGTATTTTTCTCATATTAGTCATATGCATGCATGTGAGCGATAATAATATATATATACATCTCGTGAAGAAGAATAAGGATTTGAGATTATTTGTGTGTTTGATTGTTTTGCAGTGTGAGCATGAGTTTCAGAATCAGTTTCTCTCTGGCTTTAAGGTGATTATATACAGTCTTCTTGTCTCCAAGTTAAAAAGGATTCATATCCATTTGAACTCAGATTCTTATCTGCAGTGTCCATGTTTATTATACAGACTATCGCAATCATTCCAGTAGGATCTAGAGGCGTCGTTCAGTTTGGATCTGTTCAAAAGGTTTGCATATATATATATATATACAAATAACGATGTGTTTTTGATATGTTGCTGTGTTTTAGTCATATGGACTAATTAAATGTACCTATCTATCTATCTATCTCTAGATTCTTGAGAGCCCAGAGATGTTGGAACAGACAACAAGAGCTATGCAAGAGAAACCAGATCAATCGGTGGATCTCGATACTCTGTTCGAGTCTTTGGTACCATTGGGAGACTGTGAGATTGTCCCGGCTGAATCTTTTCAAGGACTCAGCTTTGATGACATCTTCGCCGACGACAGTCCTCCTTCTTTGCTCAGCCCCGAGAACGAGATGATCTCTTGTAAAACCTCTGAAGCAGCTTCAGCTTCTTCCGGCCACCACCAAGATGTTACTGTTAGCAGTGGAGATGATTTTGGTTTCGACATTCTCAAGTCTTACACTCTTGACGATCTTTACGAGCTGCTCGCTGACTCACCTGAACAGAATTGCTCTTCAGGTGATCATCATCATCAGCAGCAGCAGCAGCAGGAGAATTCCTTGGTGATCCAAGGAAATGATGACGACAAGGATCTTTTCGACATTTTGGGGATGCATTCTCAGGAGCCTTTGCCCAAAGGACTCTTCTCTGAGCTCATAAGCAGCAGTCTTAGCAACAACACTTGTACTAGTTCTCTCACAGACTATTCTGCAGGTGTGAATCAGAGCAAAAGACGGAAACTTGAAACATCATCAGCGGCAGCGCATAGCTCAAGCTTTTTTCCGCAGGCTCAAGAAACTAGTATAACAGGGCGGAGTTTGTGGGTTGATGATGAGAGATCAAGCGTCGGAGGGAAGAAGAAAAGAGCAAAGGCAGGGGAAAGCAGGAGGCCGAGGCCTAAGGACCGTCAGATGATACAAGACCGTATCAAGGAGCTGCGAGGGATGATCCCTGATGGAGCAAAGGTAATTACTAATATATATATAGTTGGCATTCCAAATTAGAGAGATTTGCAGCAAATCCACAATAATTCTCTAATAATATATATATATATATATATATGACTCAACAGTGTAGCATAGATACGTTGCTTGATCTGACCATAAAGCACATGGAGTTCATGCAAAGCCTTGCAAAGTACGCAGACAGACTCAAGCAACCATACGAGTCTAAGGTAAAAAAAAAAAAAGTGAGGGAGAATCAGTAATTAATGAATCACACAAGTGGTCAAAAAAAAAAAAAAAAAGGTCTGTAATTTGTTTACTGATGATTATGATGATGATGACAGCTGATGGTGAAGGAGAAAGAGAGAACATGGGCGGTGGAAGTGGGAGATGATGAAGAAGAAGAAGAAGCAGTGGTATGTCCGATAATAGTGGAGGATCTGAACAGGCAAGGGGAAATGCAGATAGACATGATGGTATGCGAGGAGAGAGGGGAGTTTGTGGAGATAGGAGATGTGGTGAGAGGATTGGGATTGAAGATATTGAAAGGAGTGATGGAAAGAAGGCAAGGCCAAATATGGGCACACTTGATCGTACAGGCAAACAACCCACAAGTGACAAGGCTTCAAGTCTTCTACTCACTAGTTGAGCAGCTCTTTCAACACCAACACCAAACATGATTTCCTTCTTGTTGTTATACATCATAGTGTAAACTCTGTTGATATCATTAGTTATAGTAAGTGTAGTTCCTTCCTTCTTTCCATTTTGTAGAAGAAGAAATAGAAACATTACTTTTTTTTTACTCAAATCGAAGAAACAAGTTGGGCTCCTATCAAAAAAAAAAAGAAACATAGCTCTTTCAACACCAACACCAAACATGATTTCCTTCTTGTTATACATCATAGTGTAAACTCTGTTGATATCATTATTATAGTAAATGTAGTTCCTTCCTTCCTTCTATTTTGTAGGAGAAGAACAAATATGTAGAAACATTACTTTTACAGTTTTACTCATCGAAGAAACAAGTTGGGCTCCTATCAAAAAAAAAAGAAACAAGTTGGGCTTTGAGAGTCCATCCATGTAATAGAAAGAAGGCCCATTTGAAAAGATGAAGTACGACATCGTTTAGGTGTGGATAACTCTGTTGAAAAAAAACTGACAGAATCAGAAAAGTAGAGATTCCCCGTTATCCTCGTAAGGGATAAGGGGGGAACAAGGAGAGTCGTATCGTATGTATATAATGAATTGATCGATTTTTTTAAGGGTTTTTTTGTTTTTTTTTCTGTTATTTTTTGGTTTTGGCCACAAAATTGAATTGAAATTTTGGGAAGAAATTGAAATTGAAGAAGCTAAAGCGTCGCTCACCATCTCTGCTTGGGGTTTGGGGGTTGGTTCCCCCTAATGAAAAGTCAAACAATGGTGGTGGATCAATGGAGGTGATCGGATGTGCATATTGCATCAGAAATCACAGATTGAACGGATGAAATGTCACTGATGTTAATTACATTAAAACTTCTGCTAATATAAGCCGATGGTGTGTGTGTGTGTGCGCATATAAGATTTGGATAGAAGAAATACAAACATATTCGAATTGCCGAGATGAGATATAAAGTAGCCTGAAGCTGAAGGGTATGTTATATAAATAAATAATTAAGACATCATTCCTTAGTCTTGCCATAAAGACAAAAGGAAAAAAGAACCAATCATTTTTTTTTTTATGCTCTTTGGACAAAATAAAATAAAATATTCAAAAAATATTCATTTTCACATGATTGCACCGACGACAGCGCAAGCCAGCGAAGCAAAGACAATGGAGAAAGCCGAAATGAGCGATGAGGACGACGATTTCTGAGAGAGAGGAATGGACCCGAAGGCGTTTTGATAAGAGGGAGCGTCGGCAGACGACGACGGAGACAAGGCCTCTGCTTCGGCGGAGTAGGTCCCGACGGAGACGAGGAGCTTCTGGTACTTGGTACAGTGGCCTGGATGTGCACTTGTGAAGTATAAAGTTCCGTTTTGGGTGAGGTTGAAGAGAGAGTTGCCGTCGTTCATGTACAAGATTGGGTCTTTGGTGTTGCAGCTCTTAAAATTGGAGGACGTCACTTGAATCAGCGAGTCTTCGCTTGGTGGGTACAAGAACACTGCTTTTGTTTTGGTCGTTTCAGCCAACCAATGATATGATTAGAATTTGAGATTCGAAACTGTAAAAGAGTTAGAATATTTCGAAGAATGACTTACAGAGGGAGTCACCGATCTTGAAAGAGTGAGATTTGGGCCATTTGGAGTAGACTTTAGCATCAACTGGGATACCCCATGCGTCCAAGTCTCCAACTTTGTATAGAGTCGACGACACTTTACCAATCCCCTGTCCTAACAATATCGCCACCACCATTATCATGCTGCTCAAACTCATGACTCCCATCTCTCTCTCTCTCACTCTTCTTGATTGGTGTACTTCTTCGCTTCTCAGATCTCCTGAAAAGCTTTATATATATAAATTGGTGAAGCAAAGGATTCAGAAATGACGATTGTACCCCCTGAGGATGGGGCACATGGCCCGAAGTTGGCAATGTCGCATCGGGGAGGGGTCTCCAATCGAAATGCATTTGCAATAATAAAATGTCTGCTTGTGTAGTGTTTCACATGGCCACCACCACACCTGTCTTACATCACTTGCGGTTCCATAGATTCATTCGGGTCTTTGAGTGTATTAGTTTATGACTGACCTCTCGTAAGCATTTCTATTTCCTTTTTTAAGTAAGCACAGACGATCATTGCCCTAAATATTCAAAATGCAAAAAGATTATTAGGCTTCCATTAAAACACCAATACCGTTCTGCACTATTACTATGGTTTAGGGCCAGCCAATATCGATTGTTTTTCAAAGGCCCAAAAAGTTGAAAGATAGAAGATGAATAATGGCCAAAGCTCAAATACGCTGAAGTGCACAGGTCTTAAGAGTGTTTGCTACATCTGGTGAATGCACAAAATCCAAATATAACTAAACGAGTGGAAAGAGTTTATGACTTAAGGTGCGTATTAAGAGAAGTTGAAAAAATCATCAAGAGAAGACGAACGGGCGTTTCCTCTTTTTCTTTTTTTTTTTTTAAAAATGTCAAGAGAGATGTTGGTATTTTGGTTATTATGGGTTTAGAGGGTCAGCTTCTGCGGTCATCTCCTTTGCTGCTGACCACTCTAGTGATCCTGCAATGGCAATAAGCAATACACTAGAATCATTAGTCCTCAAGAATGATCAGATCAAAGGCGCTGTTAAATATGAACATAAAACGGTTCCAATATGGCAGGCATTATTAATGAATCTACAAGCATGCAGAAAGATCAAATGCAACGTTTATCGTTTGGATATTCATGCATGAATAGCATAGCTTTTGTTACATTTCATGAATGATGATGACCCACAGAGGTTCATCTCATGAGTTTGATGGCAATATATATTAATCCCAAGTCCACTAGTTACTTTCTACAACCCAATTAAGCGTGTGTACCACATGACTTTTTCTTCGTTTTAAAGCATTTCCTGAGTAATGTCAAAAGACTTACTTGACTTGTGGATCTCGGCTACATTCATCAACCTCCTCTGCAATATAGAGGCCACAAAAAGGAATACAGAGCACATTCCAAACATCACAGTCATTGGAAACGCGTCGACCTTAAGCACACAAAGATCAACAAACCTCGTTAGGTCCATAGCAAATCATCTTTTCCTATACAGGTTTACATCCAAACAAAGAATCCAGATAACAGATATTGAATAAATAACTTGTAGATTGTACACTAAGTATTTCTAATGGCTAGCCTTGAATAATGGATGATGAATGAATATGGGAGACCCTATATGCGAACTGAAATCTATATAAGTTGAGCCAAACATTTACCCAAAAGCTAAAGAAGTGTAAAAAATTGTCTTCAGAACATAAAGTTCCTTATTGGCAGTGATACTAACACCACTGTCTTGAAGATGACTGAATTTAAAAGAGAACTGGAAAACTCACATTGTACAATACAAGGCAGACAAAGATGTTGAGTGGGATGCGGAAAAAATTCATGATGGTGCTTCTGGCTTCCTCTGGAATGTATTGCGATCTCATCTTCATTATCGATGGCCAAAAGATCCCTACACACGCTTCGAATGTGCAGAAACCCATTAACTGAATGCATCCAGAGAAGGATATGTTTCCACCTTTTACACCGGAGGGTGCCACCAAGAACTGCTCCAATTTAAGATTTGAGAAGTTATTATATTGGTAATAGTCTTTAAATATGGATTAAGTAAATAGAAGACAGGGAGGGACCATACGCTTGTTACAACAGGAAGCATGAGAGCTGCAGAAGATATCACAAACACGATCTGCATATAGCTCTCTACTTTTGGAGACGAATGTGCCAACAAACGAGAGGCAATGGAGCTACCAAGCATTGAAGCCAGCATGAATGTAGCAAAAATGAAACCATGTGGAATGTCCTCTTCATTAGGGCTCAAAGCAGGAGTCCAGAGAAACACAAAGGTGTACATGGAGCCTTCGAAGAGAGACTGTATGGCACCAAGCAATGCGATCTTTTCATCTGATTTCAATAATAGAAGTGGTTAGTGGAATAAAGGTAGAAGCAAACCCCATGTAATGTTACGACTAAAAAACAAAGGCAAGAAGATAAGAGATGGGACCAGAAGCAATGGCAGAGGCGGCGTTCTTGAACTGGGTAAGAAGGTCTTTGTTTTCTGAAGGATCTCCGTAGTTTTCGGACCAAGAAGAGATAATAACGGCCATACCAATAGCAAGGAAGCAAGCAGCAGCATCGAAAGGAGCAACAGGACCGAGGGCGAGAGAGTCGACAAGGAAATTGCCAAAGAGACCAGCAATGATGGCGACTAAACCATTACCAAGGAAAATAGCCTTGGAGAAAGTGAGAGAAAGCCACTGCTGCTCGAAGCCTCTCTTGTTGTGCTCAGCGACAAGCCAGGATTCGAAGGCAGAAAAGAGGAGGGAAGTAGCGATACCACCAAGAACACGACCGACCATCAAAACTTTGTACTGAGGGGAATGTTTGGTGATACAACTGAGAATGTAGGTAATGCAGTAGGTGATAGAAGCTCTCTTGCGACCCCTAATTAGTAAGTGAGTTAAAAAAAAAAAGAGTCATTGAATGAAGATCCAACAAAAAAAAAAACACAGTGTTAGTTAGTAATATAGAAGATGAGAGAATTGAATTGGAAGGCTGACTGTTTGTCGGCAAGAGATCCAACGATGGTGCCAAACAACATGGAAGATCCAAAACCAGCGATAAAGAGCTGACCGATCTCCCCCTTGCCGAAGCCATAAGTGCTGTAGAGGTAGTACACATAGGGACCCTGCAACCAGTCCCCAGCTAAGAGGGAGAACTTAAATCAATCAATTGTTGGATTTATTTAGGATTATCGAAGAGCCCTGCCTGGGCTTAACATTCACTGATTCCGGTCAAATCACACAAACCTGCCTATGGATCTATCTATCTAGTTCACCCGACCGACACTACTAAGCTGCTACTAGACAACAATTAATTAAATCGATCGCGCAGGAATATGGATCGAGAGAGAGAGAGAGATGTACACTCATCAGAAGAAGATGAACTCACCCATCATGAGAGAGTAGACGAGGAGATAGTTGTTCTTGAAGGAGTTGAAGGCGGGGGATGTGTTAATGCGGTCTTTGTTGGATTTGCTGAGCTCCAAGCCGGCGACGATCGCAGCGAGCCCACCGAACACCACGAAGTAGAAGATCTCCATTGATTCTTTTTCTTCACCGATACAGACGATCTCAGATCTCGCACGCTGATGGGATTTGTGATTTCTATATAGAGAGAGAGACTCTTTGTGTTGTCTTGTGTTGTGTTGAGTGATACTTATTTCATTTAAATCTTTTATATGTTTTAATGTTAATCTTAATGTGTGCCTCAATTATTATTATTATTATTTTAATCCATTTAATAACTTCTATTTTACATACACTACTAAAACCTTGATAAACTAATTAATCTATAGATTTTTTAAATGCATATTAATTAATATACAGTTTTACATAGATATTTTCTTTACTGTATAATTTTTTAAAAAAATAATCTTTCAAATGATGCTATATCAAGAAAATTAATTGAATTCACTTGTGACAATGATTTGCATAAATTTAACTATATGATTAAATCTCTACTATTTAGGTAATAATAATAATAATAATACATGTTTATAAAATCAAAATTTAGCATATTGGAAGTATGCTATTATACATTTGGAAGTATTACACATAAATCAATTGTACAACTTCACAAATTCGGCTAATATTCAATATTCATGTTTAATAAGAGATAATTCTCCGAAATAAAAATAAAATATGTGTATAATTCAATATTCATGTTTTGTTTTGTTTTGTTTTTTTGTTTTTTTTATTCATGTTTTGTTTAAAGTATTTACCAAACATTTAATTTATCAAATAATAATATTACAATAATTTTTTCAGTGATGCATATGCTCTAACTATTAAATATGATCTCATAATCTTCTAGTCTTATGTTTAATTCCATTTGCAATTTGTTGTTCAAGATGAATATAAACACTAAATAGTTTATTTCTAATCTGCATTTATTGAAAATATTTGGGAACGAAAATTAAATATAAAAGGATATTTAATATGGTTATTCCTGAGTTATAAACAAAAATATATATATATATATATATATTTCAAAAGTAGAGAGTGGGAAAGTAAGAAAAAAAAGGAATAAAACGAAGAAAAATGAATATAGAATGCAATGCTTATCTAACTATCACCAGTTTAAATGTTCCTCGACAGTCACTCAACACATGTTTCATTTCTCCCATTTCTGTAATCTGTATCTAGAGTAGACACACCTTTAGTATTTTTGAAGTATTTATTCACTTGTGCGTGTGTTGCATTAACCAATTCTCTCTTCTTTTTTTTTACCAACCAAAAAACCATTTTTGTTATAGATATATTTTATTATATGGATGTCATGTTCATTAGTATAAACCATAAACTCTAATATTATATTATATATATATTGTATTCTATGCAACAAATAAATAATATAGAGAATTATTTTCCTAAACATTTGTTTTTAACATTTTTTTTTTTACTATTTTACCCCAAAACAAACATATATCTATATTAACATTTTTGAAGTACATTTTGTGTTATATCCTTTTAGTTTTGTTTATTTAAAAAATTATTTACAACATTAACCCCTAAAACATTTCAAAAACTAACATTACTCCAGATTTTGTTTCCTAAATATTTTACATTTCATTTCAATTATAAAAATAACAGCAATCAATATATAAATAGAAATTATCATATATTTAACCATACATTATGTTGTGTTTTGAAGATATTCTATATTTGAATCCTTCATAAACAAAGAAAAAAATAATTTGATTCCCATTTTATTTTCCAAAATCTGTGAGCTTTGATTCTTAACGTAAAAAAAACTTCGATTGACAAATTATTTAAATATTATAATTAACATATATAAACTTAATAAATATTTTAATTATTACGAATATGTAAAATTAAAAAATTCTAAAATACTATGACTCCTACTGGTAACCATTAGAAGAACAAAAAGAATAATACGGAATGGAATAAACAGTTTTTGAAGAATGAAAAGAAAATCTGCAGAGAATAAACTAAATAGTAAATGGTAACCAAACAATCAAAATATCTTTTTAAATATATTAAATATTAAATAAATTAAATTCAATAATAATACTAATACTACTTCTAATGTATATACAATAAATTTTACATTTGTTTTAAAAAAAAAATTTGTGAAATTAAATTTTAGATATGTCATATTAAATAATAATATTTAATATTAACCTACAATACAATTTTAAAGGTAATTTAAATATTTTTAGTTTTTATTTACTATATAAACATGAGTCTCTTAAATTTATTTTACTATTCATATATGGTTTTCAAATAGTCTTAAGATTAGTTTAACATGAAATTCATATCAAAAATTTTTTTTCTGTCAATATATTATGAAAATATGAAAATTATTATATTAGAAAATTGAATATTATTAATAAACTTATTTTTTATTTATTTTAAAATATAAAAACGAATTTTAATATTTGTTCTTTTTTCTGTTCTATTTGTTCCTCATCAATTTTGGAGAGGAACACTTTTGTTCTATTGTTTCTTATTTTTTTTAAGAATGTAGAGGAATGTAAATGAAAAATTATTACTATCAAATGGTAAAAAAATTGTGGAATAAAAAGGAATATCACATTCCTCTTCGTTCTTTTCCTAAAATATGGTCACCAATTAAAGTCATAATGTGGTTATATAGTAGATGAGTTATAAAGAAAACATGTTGAAATTAATAAAATATTATTAAATTTGTGTTAACACGGATTAAATATTCATTTAATTATTTATCAACATTACTAATATTAGAATATTTGACAGAAAATCAAGTTGATTTAACTAAGATTTTATAAAATAATTAAATCATTAGAAAAAATGTGACTTAAACACAACGTATAATTACTGATTATGTATTTAAAACCCTTATTATTTTGTTATAATAATTAAAAACTAAAATAGAATCTCAAACACTAAACAAAACAAACCAATGGTCATGAAGTGTATTGCGGGTTAAAAAATAATATAAATATTTATCCGTACAACAACTAGAAAATTTAGTTATTACTCTATTTACAAAACATTCAATATTTAACAAATAGATACAACAAAAAATGTAAATTATAATAGAAATTATATGCCCGCATTATACCGCAGATTAAAATATAGTATATCTTTGTTATTAAACCTAGTTCTATATAATATCATTTTAAGTCATGTTTAAGATTCTTACCCATAAATTAAAAAAAAGTAACTTTTAATTAATTTATCTTTTTTTACATAAAACATGAATAAGTAAAATAAATTCAACCAATAAAAATATTGAACTTTTGTCATTAAAATTAGAAACATCACTTAAAAAAACAAAGAAAAAAAAAGGAATCCCAAAACTATCACTTGAAAGCGATACACACGAAGTACTGTAATTAGTTTGAAAGTTCTGAAAGTAATTCATAATGATAAGGTTCCTTCATAATTTCCAATTTTGGCCATATTCAATAGATTAAGATGCCGTGTCAGTATGTCACTATCACGAAGGAGGTAACTAGGTAGGTAAGGATAGCAAACGTGATTTTTTAAAGTATCATAAAAATTCATAGGTTCTTGGCGTTCAGTTTTTCGATTTGGTTTCGGTTCGGTTTTTTCGGTTTACGGTTTTTTTGGTTTTATAAAAATTGAACGATATAAAAACCATATGTAATTCGGTTTGGTTATGGTTCAGTTTTTTTAGTTTATGGTTTTTTCTGTTTTATCAAAAATGAAACCATATAAAAACCATACGTATAACGGTTTGGTTTGGTCTCAGTTTTTAACGGTTATTCCATACTTTAAAAAATAGATAGTTGATACATAACTAAAAAATAAGCATAAAAGTAATATCTAAACATAATTCAAAAAAATAGAATCCAAATATAGTTTTGTAAACCCAAATACTTAATTGAAATTTAAAATTTTAAAAAGTAAAGACTATTAAAAAAGAAAACCAGAAAAAAAAAACCAAAAAAAAAAAGCTTGGAAATCAATAACTAAAAGCCCAAAAAAAAAATTACTGATATTGTTATAAAATATAAATTTATAAGTTGAATAAACTAATTATATCTAATTATCTTAAATTTTTTTAAAAAACCAAAAAAATCATTCGGTTTTACAATTTTTAACCAGACCAAACATAAACCAAATGGTTAATTATAATAAAAACCAAACGAATTTTTAGACTAAACCATAACCAAACCAAACCATTTATTTCGGTTTGGTTCGGTTCGGTTTTTTGGATTTCGGGTTTTTTGTCCACCCCTAAATTACGTTCTTCAAACTTAACAACAACAAAAAGAACACCTAATAAATGACCCACATAAACAGAATACATAGTATAATACTCTCGGCAGAAAAACAGAACACATAACATATACGCGGGATGTTAATCCTAAAGCAACGAGGACAAAAGATGTATTATTGCTTTTCATCCTTTGGCAAAAGAAGCGTACCTAGCCAAAGGAGTTTATTTTGACAAAAAAAATTGAAACTCAAAAGGATAAGAAAAAAAAAAAAAACTCAAAAGCATTACGTTCCAAACAGTTAGACAGGGAACACGTGAACGACTCCCACTTCTTTTGAATAAATAATTCAAAGACTCTACTATACTCTGTCAAATGTGTAAACAACAGCAATAACAAAAAAAAAAAAAAAAAAGGGGTAAGTAACGTCTTAATTTAATTGATGTGATTGGATACATAATTAATAAAATTGGTGATTCCTCTATAAATTGAAGCCCATCCTCCCATCATTTCGTTAACACCTAGATTCTTGTTTCCAAACAAAAGCTATTTTTCTACTATGGCGGCGGCCCATTTCGTCGAGACAACAGAGCCCCAGCCCCTCGTATTTTCCGGAGAGAAACGAAACGATCGTGATGACGACGACGACGGAGACGCCATGGTTGCAAAGAAGTCAGCACTGGCGGTGTGTGAGGTCGACCCTGCGGCGGCCTTGGCTAGCATCCGACATGAGTTTGGGGAGCACGGGGGAGTGAACATGTCCATCGAAGCCTCTGCCACCTTCACAGTCATGGAACCAGATACTATGAGGCGGATGTTCGCCGGAGAACTGGGACCGGACAACGACTTCTTCGTCTACAGCCGACACTTTAACCCCACGGTGCTCAACCTTAGCCGCCAGATGGCTGCCCTCGAAGGCACCCAAGCCGCCTACTGTACCTCAAGCGGTAATTCGTAATTATATAAGTATATAGACTCTATGTTTTAAATAAAATTAAAAGAAAACCTAGACTTTGGTTGAGTGTGTTTGATACGGAATCGATCTTTGGTTGGACTTTCAACTTTTTTTTTTGTTAGTTAAGAGTCCTTTTTTTTTCTAAGTTTTAAAAATAATTGGGATGGAGTCCATTCAGGTATGTCGGCGATATCTTCAGTGATGCTGCAACTTTGCAGCAGCGGGGGACACGTGGTGGCATCTAACACTCTCTACGGAGGAACACACGCTTTGCTTACTCATTTCTTGCCACGGACCTGCAACATAACCACCTCTTTCGTCGACATAACGGACCATGGCACGGTGGCAGACGCGATCGTCGAGGGTAGGACACAGGTTCTCTACTTTGAGTCCGTGGCAAACCCGACTCTGACTGTGGCGGACATACCTGAGCTGAGCCGTATGGCACACGAGAAGGGTGTGACGGTGGTGGTGGACAACACCTTTGCCCCCATGGTGCTCTCTCCGGCGAAGCTTGGAGCCGATGTGGTGGTTCACAGTATCTCCAAGTTCATCAGTGGCGGGGCCGACATCATCGCAGGTAACGTTATAAGATTTTGTCGCGACGTATGTAATGTTTGCAGTTTCTCCTTCACGTGAAGGAGCAAATAATCGTACACGTGTCCTTTTGTCGTGGCATTAAAAAAAAAAAACAGGGGCCGTGTGTGGGAGCGAAAAGCTGGTGAAAGGGATGATGGATCTGCGTGGCGGATCTCTGATGCTGCTGGGTCCTACCATGAACGCCAAGGTGGCTTTCGAGCTCTCCGAGCGAATTCCTCATTTGGGCCTACGCATGAGGGAGCATAGCCGCAGAGCCCATGTGTACGCGGAGAGAATGAGGGAGTTGGGCATGAAAGTCATATATCCAGGGCTCGAGACCCACCCGCAGCACAAGCTAACCCAAGGGATGGTGAACAAAGACTACGGATACGGAGGATTGCTGTCCATAGACATGGAGACTGAGGAGAAAGCCAACAAGCTCATGACATACCTCCAGAACGCTACTCAGTTCGGCTTCATGGCAGTCAGTTTGGGTTACTACGAGACCCTCATGTCCTGCTCCGGGAGCAGCACCAGCAGCGAGCTTGACCCCTCTCAGAAGGCTGCTGCAGGCATCTCTCCTGGCCTTATACGAATGTCGGTGGGGTATGTGGGTACTTTGGAGCAGAAGTGGTCACAATTCGAGAAAGCATTCCTCAGAATGTAATGTCTTTTATAAATGGTTTTTTTTCCCCAAAAGAAAAAAAATACCAACAATTCATCATCTGTGTTATATGATGTTGTGGTCAATGTTTCCGTCTATAATTTGTTGTATCACAATGTTTTATGCTCCGGACATCTATTTAGTTAAAGCATATTCGTGTGTGTGTGTTTTGCTTAGAAAATTTACCTCTGTATGTGGACGCACATATTGCAACTCACTTTATAACTCAAAACTGTCTACTCTGTTTTTCTTTTCATTATCAAAATCATGATGAAATAGCTATCACAAAAGAAACATGTTTTTTTTTCTTCATAGGAGTCACCGAGAAATGCAAATGTAAATGGGTGTAATAAAATGATGATTGGAATAATAGTGGTCGGGGTTTGGCTTTATACGCTATCTTATATATATATATATATATATACTTGAATAAAGAAGAGGTTAATTTATTGTATGAAGTTGAGGAGTAGTGGATCTGCGCCAAATAAGCTCAAGCTCACGAGCGAACTCCTTCTGCCTACCAACAACAATGGTGATGTGGTCTTTGTCGGGGACGACGTGGATCCTGGCACGTGGCACTTTTCTCTTGACGCCGTAGCTGCACTCCACGGGGATCAGCTCGTCCCTACCACCGTGGAAGACGGTGACGTCACAGTCCACGTTGTCACGGATATGGTCCAGATAAGCCTCTACTTTGCTCCCTGACCCGAAGATGATGTTGTGTAGTGTGTGCCACGACGCGTTGTGTGTGTGACACAAAAACCCTTCTATCAAGTACGTTCTCATCCTGCGTGGATATATCATCATCCCCAGTTAATTATTCACTTTTTTCATTGCATCTACTACTGTATATTACCGGCGAAAGTAGATTAATTATGCGCAGTTAATTTATGTACACAAAATTTGCGTTCGTACGTATATATATATATATATACCATTATGTCACATTAATTTCCTCTCATCACAATTTCAGGATGAGGAAGAAATTCGAAGGTGTCCGTGTCTGCCTACATTAATTGCTCTTAGTCTATTAACTGATGAACTTTTGTTTAGCAAAAAAAAAAGTAGATAAATGAGTACCTGTTTCCGGTGAGTAGCCTGGTGAGAAATTCTAACAAGTGGTGGTTCTTGCAAAGGACTAGACTGACGGTGCGGCTAATGTGCTCGTACCAGCTGGCCACTGAGGCTCCAAAGGCCATCGGAGGCCACACTTCCTTGGGCGCCACTCTTCTCATCACATATTGCGTCCCTTGCACTCCCTTTGGTACCGAATAATATGGCTGCCCTCCCCATCAGTTCACATATATCAATCAATTACCATACTAACCAGGAAGCATTTGATTAATCAACTAATTAAAAGGAATTAATGTATTATATATGACTCACAGGAGCCAATAGAGTAAGCGACTTGATGGCTCCTGGGTGTTTAACCGCGAGCGCAAGAGCCAGAATGCAGCCTAGGGAATGAGCCACTACGTGAAATGTCTTGAGTTTGAACTGAGAGATCACCGATCGCTCTATCATCTCTAAATGCTCTTTCAATGTATACAATGAATCGTTGGGCTTTGGACTTTTCCCGTAACCCAACAGATCCACAGCGAGCAGCCTGTAACAAGATTTGGCTGAGTCTGAGAAGTTTGGGAACAGAGTCTCTGTCCAAAACGTTGATGATGATAAGAACCCATGTATGAACACTACGTTCTCTTGTGCCTTGTTGTCTGCACATTCACAGTGTAATATTTTTTTACTTATGGCTTTTAACCTAACAAAGATATGTATTTGGAAACTTAGCATATTAAAACCTAACAAAAAGATGTATGTGGAAACTTAGCATATTACGAGGAAATCACGCACAGATATAATTTAAATAATTTATGATGTAATTTGAAGTAGGCGCATACAAACTACTCAAGACATTCGTCAACCATTATTCTCTGAGTGCGTCCACTCCACATTAGATCTGCAGTATCTCACAACACTAGGTGAGAAACATCCCAGCCTTTTTTTTTTTTTGTTTTTTGTCACCATCGGATCTCTATCTTTGATCTTTGAAGGCATTTCTTTAGAGTATAAGTTTAATCCTGATTAAACGCGAGTCGTCCATTTAAATTGTAATGGAGGATTTTGATTGTACTAATAATGCAAAGCCCCACTAGAACCCATGCCGCCAATAATTAATGATTATGCTCTAATTAATTTGATTCTTAAGCTACCAGTCTTTTGTAACCAAGAATAACCAAAAAAATGTCTTTCTCATGAGAATTTATTATTGCACTCTTAGATGAGAATGCATGCTGCACGAGACACTAGACCACTGAGAGAGGAGTCACAAGGGAAAAGGTTTTCACATATCTAACAGACCAACGAATTAGGAGGGGAATGAGATTGACCACACAATCTATGTTATATAAAAATGTAAAATGTAGAGAGAATTTATATGTACCTTTGGGCTGTTGGACATTGACAAAAAGAGAATGGTTGGAAGAGGAAAGCCAAGAAGTGCAGAAAGTGCAATGGCAATCAGACCATCTTGGTGTTCTTTGCAACTTCTCGACCACCGTCGAATTCACTGTCAGTATTGTCTTTTTAGTTGATGGTAATCTCTTCTTGGACTCATCATAACATTTCACAGCATCTTTCTTGAAGCACTTCACCAGCTTAGTGAGCTTGGTGAGGAGTGAAGGGCGTGAGTAGAGTGTGTAGGAGATCTCATCCAGATGGATCTTTGTCCTTGTCAGTGAGACCACCTTTGAGTAATCTCCTGATCTTTCCGACACTATCATCTTCCCGCCTCTGCTTCCCCCAGCCGCGGTTGGCTTGGCCTCAGGGGGCGGACAGCAGTAGCAGGGTTTCCACTCTGACTCGAAGAAGAAGTCAAGCGTCTTGTAGGTAAAGCAAAGCAAGAAATCCACAATGTCGAGGACGAAGAAGACGATGAAGCCCACGGTGCGGTTGAGCCACCGTGAGAATCCCATGCTGTGGAGTTTGAGTCTTGTGGAAGGCATGTATGTATGTATGTATGGTGGTGATGTTGCAAAGACAAAGTGCGTGAGAGAGAGAGAGAAAGTATTACTAGTATAATAATTAAGTTAATGAAGAGAGAGGAGGAAAGGAGAACAGATGGCAGATACATGAATTTATTGATCGCATTTAACATACATTGTTGGCTAAAATGATGAAATTGGGTGGCCGTTGAATTTTTGCAGCCCCTACTCAACACTCGACCACGCATATCCAGCACATACCTTAATACTATTTTTTTTTATTTCAAAACATCAATACTTAGGAACATGTGATGTCGATTGGTCCGGTGATGACCCAGAACGCTACTATTGTAGCCTACTTACACACAAAGTCAATCAAGTCACCATGCATGTAGGACGACTCCTTTACATTTTATGTTATATATATTTGATTCCGAAACTTGTAATTCATGTTTTGATGTACATTTCCAACTTGTACAAGTATTTGCTGAGAAGGTAAAAAATGTTTTATGTGAAAATAACATGTTAAGCAGACATGAAAATATATGTTTAATGTAATAAAACCCGTAGATAGTCAATAATGATACGCATATATGGCCTGTTTGGTTAGACCACTAGCTACTGAGTGCTTTGGCCAGTTGAAGCCTATTGGGGTCTAAAATTAAAAAGAGGGCAGCTAAATCTATATGATTATATAGCGGATTGTTATGAAAATGAAACTAATACATCAAATAATTGAAGTAGTGTTGGGGAGATGTAAACTGTAAATGTTGATAGGCAAAAAGAAGATTGGACAGGTGATATGATGGCATGTGGCCACTCAAACTCATAGCCATCACTCTAAATGCCCAACAGCCCATCTAAACAGCTTAGCTGACCTGTTTTTACTTTTAGAGATAATTTCTATAATAATATATGTATGTATACACACATTTTGGAAAAACCAAGTTATAGAGTTAGACTATAAAATATTGATAATATTCATGATGCGAACTGCGAAGGACGTGTGCGTGGTCTTAAGCAACAGCTAATCGCATGCATGTCCTTACCCAATATAAAGTTATACCGCTCCCTATAATTTGCTGGGGCAAAAATACTAATGAATTAGAAAAT
The DNA here is from genome assembly GCF_030686135.1 of Camelina sativa. Taxonomy (NCBI): domain Eukaryota; kingdom Viridiplantae; phylum Streptophyta; class Magnoliopsida; order Brassicales; family Brassicaceae; genus Camelina; species Camelina sativa. The sequence continues at coordinate 34,628,981 of NC_141886.1, forward strand.
TCGAGTGCGCGCATGAGAAAAGAGGGATATATAGTAGTTCGGTAAGGAACGCGAAGCCATGTGCTATATATGTTTAAAACAGCCTAAAAGCCTTAACAAACAAAAAAAGTTACTTCAGCGAACGAGTGGTTTGATTATAACTAGATCCCGATACAGTACAGATTCGACAAGTTAATGACGGAGACAGATTTGTAGTCCCTCATGTCAAGCCTTTACATCTATTTTCTTACTTGCAGTTTTTCATATTTTGGTTTATATATTTATTGCAAACTTATTGGCATGTGTAGGAGGAATAGGTTTTTTTCTCTCTTGAAAACTTGAACCATTTGGTGGTCAAAGAACGGAAGGTTCACTAATAGCCAAGTGAATTCTGATATCGTTCATAAGTTAAAGGGTAGTTGAGTGAAATTAGCCAAGAGGAATTTAGTGTAAAGCCTCAAACTCAACCACTAAACGGGGAGTTGTTTTGGTAGATGTATAGAAAGAGAATTAGTTACAACTGTAAGTTAGAAGCAATAACACAAAAAAATAGAAAAAAAGTTACAACTTACAAGCAATAAAACGATTGTAATGCAGTGGTCAGCGACGACTGACATACTTTATAATTGCACTCCATTCCAACTTGTAGCGTTAGAAGTGGTTTGGACTGACAAAACTCAAGAGTAACTCACAATAATAATTAAAAAATTGTAGTTTATGTAAAAAAGTCAAAAGACTAAAAGAAGCCTTAAATGCGAAGTTGATGGAGTTTGGTAGAGAGTGTCTTTAATTTATTGTTCTACATAGTATTTTGAAACTTGAAAAGTGCTCCACTCTTTTCGTCCAAAAAAAACAGTGTTCCACTCTTCTACTCCATTATTTATCCCCTACTTGCTAATTTAACCCAACAACTTTACCATAATCAAATATAATTAGCACTGGCCACTGGATATTTCAAATTTTCAATCACACACATCTTAATTCTTAAGGTATTAAAATACCGCAATAACCGATTTCAATCTCAATAACATACATTATATAGGGGTTTATTTAATTATTGATTTGTTAACTTATGTAAAATATAAATTATTATATTTGATTTTGAAATAAAAACATATGAATTTTGAAAAAAAACATATGAATTTTAAATCATATGTTTTATCCACAAATTTGAATCTTTCTATTTTTCATATTCAAAACCCATTTAAATTACAATCTAAATTCTAACTGATATTTATATATAAAACTAATAAAACATGATTTTGAAAAAGATGTTAAAATCCATTAAATTCATGATTGAATAAACTCCCCTTAGTTATTGATTGAGTTGCAACGTTCTTAAAAATTGGATTGAAAGCCGAATCAGATAATTATATTGTTCACGATTTAGTCCAATGGTTTTACAAATTTTGCAAATCCATATAAGAAAGATTGGTACGGTTCTTCTCCTATATAAAGATTATAAAGGGACCATACAGAAAAAAACTTATAATAAATATAAATGAAAATCATATATATATGTAATATTTTCTTATTGGTCAATTTGACATTTTATTTTTAATATATAATATTTATTTGAATGAAACCTAAAATGTAACACATTTAATCACATACTTACTTTATTAATAAAATGTAAACTGAAATTACATAAATTATGAACCGGCAATTTTTTCTCTATTCATTTCATTTAAGGACACTATAAATTGTAATTGTAATTTTTATAATTTAAGTATTAACTTCTATCATGGGTTGAGTGACAATTATAATTTTTTCAACAATTCAAAGAAAATATATAAATTATTCTATAATGAACCGTTCTCACATTCTCTTTCAGCATATTTCAAATCCTAAATATTTTTGTTGTTTTGTTTATGTTCTTACAATAGTTGAAAACTCAATTAACATGTTATCGTAAGAGTTTGATTATATATTTTATTATTTTGTTTAATATATTTCTTACATTGTTTTATTTTTTTATTTGTTTTTATGTACTTATTCTTACTTATTTGTTTTCTTATATTTTAAATTTAAAATTACATATGTATAATACAATTTTGATAGCTATAATAAAATTTAGATGAATCAAAAATAGTATTACTTCGACGGGATGACAGAGGGAAGAACATATGATTAGCCTTTATTCACTCTAATAGTATCATAAAATCGTGTTGATGCATAGAAAATGAAAGGGAAACCAAAGTTTTTTGAATTAGAAACATCTCTGTTCTTCTTTACTTTGGATGTTACTGATTTTTTTTTTTTTTTTTTTTTTAACATCTATCTTTATTGATTAGGAATGTATATTACAAGCATTCTGTTAACCATCTAGGTAATACAACAAAGATATGTGATAATGGAGTCATAATTGTGGCGTAGGGTGAAAGTTTATCAGCTGCTTCATTTGCTTCACGAGGTACATGTCCTAACAAGGAGTACGGTAGCATTGTCATCCAATAACGGATATCAAAGAGAAGTGTTCCAAGCCTTTTGATGATCTTGCCGCTTGTTGATCAAGTTTTAATATACAAACATCCGATAGTATTTGCTTGAGGTTTTAATTTTTTATTAACCATATTAGTTTAGGTTTAGACTTTAGTGAGATATGTGAATTAGTTAGGGGGCTAAAGCTTGAGGGCCATTGTATTGTATGTGGGCTTATTATAAGTCCACAAAAGAAAGTAAAGAATTAAGTCGCGACGCGAGGCAAAGAAAGTGGTGGACACTTGTAAGTCGTAAGGTGTGGGTGACGTTTGTGTGGCCAGTAAAAGCAGAGTGGTATGAGATGATGATGATGATGGTAGGGAAGACGAGCAAAGAGCCGGCGCGAGAGATATCTTCTTCTTATCCATGGCGGCGGCTATTGCTAGTATGCAAGCTGTCAATCTCACGTTTAGGCGACGTGGCGTTCGATGCGGGATTGCCGAGCCGAGCGGAGAGCCAGCTCCGATAGGGCAGAAGACTAGATACGACGATGGGCTGGTGGAGAGAGTGTTCATGGGTCTGTTCGCGAGGAAGATGGACAAGTTCGGGTCGAAGAAGAATAAGAAGAAGGAGACGAAGGAGAAGGGGTTCTGGGAGTACGATTACGAGAGCTTCGTGGAGGTGTCAAAGAGAGTGATGCAAGGACGGTCCAGAGTGCAGCAGCAAGAGGCCGTGAGGGAGGTTCTTCTCTCTATGCTGCCTCCTGGTGCTCCTCAACAGTTCCGAAAGTTGTTCCCACCAACCAAGTGGGCAGCAGAGTTCAATGCGGCTCTTACGGTGCCTTTCTTCCACTGGTTGGTTGGTCCATCTCAGGTACCTCTCTCTCTCTCTCTCTTCCAGTCTGAGTTGAATATGAATTTGTTACTACTGCTCTTGATTTACTTCTGATTGTGCGCAGGTCATAGAAGTGGAAGTCAATGGGGTGAAACAGAGAAGTGGAGTTCGTATAAAGAAATGCAGGTAATTCAAAATGTCTACTAGTTAGTTGTCTTGCTCAAGAAAACATGTGACAGACTTGTATGCTCCTCCTACTCTTGTTTGAACAAGGTATCTGGAGAACAGTGGGTGTGTAGGAATGTGTGTTAATATGTGCAAGATTCCAACCCAAGATTTCTTCACCAATGAGTTTGGCCTCCCACTCACAATGAACCCAAGTACGTACATTATATCTCTTTTTTTCACCATCCTTACCTCACTCCACCTTATCTCTTTTAGTTTCTTAACCCATTTTGGTTGTATAGATTTTGAAGACATGAGCTGCGAGATGATATACGGGCAAGCGCCTCCGGCCTTTGAGGAGGATCCAGCCACCAAACAACCTTGTCTAGCAGACATATGTAGGTGTTACCAAGGCTGTCAGATTGCATACATGTATTGAATGTTTGAAACACAAACTGATTCTTGGTGCTGCTGATGTTGCCTGCAGGTTCTATGTCCAATCCAAGCTCCCCAATCTGCCCTAAACTAGAGGCATGAGTGGATCGGCACAACAGCCACTTCTTTTGTGGGTTGTGCAATTTCCAAGAGATATACATACTTTTTTCCAAACACACACATATATAAGTCTACAGTGTAGAGTTGTGAAGACAAGTTAGTATCTGTGTTTCTATTCTGGTTGGGTTGTGTAAGTAAACGATTAATACATCTTCTTTTTGTTTTATGTTTCAACTCCAAGTTGGTTATACCTTTGAATCTTTGATATCAAGTGTTCCGAGCAGTTTGTATGTAATGTATACCTTAGGTTCAAGGCAACCCTGCATTTGATCAACTCTGCTGGATTTATGACCATCTTGTCAACAACACTACTAATATTTTTTTTATTTGATACTTCTGTTGGGAAATTGAGGGTCATTCATTTATGTCGATTGATGATCATCTGAAGAAAGGGGATAAATCTTGGTTAAAGAAGCTAGGTGTGTTGGAACATGTCCTTGAGTCTGTAGACTGTAGAATCGCTGGGATCACCGTTGAATAGAATTGCCCGAGTGCAAACATACAAAAAACAGTTTAAAGAGCTCTCATCTCCGTGTATTGAATTAACCAAGATTTTTCAGCGCATGAAGTTATATCCTGATGGGATATACATTGAAGAGCGCTGGTGACGACTGCGTTGTTCGAATTTCGAGCATAAGCGAGGAAGAGAGAACAGACAAGAGTATGACTATGAAGTCGCTGAGGTTGATTCTGGTGTCTACTTTGGCATGCTCAGATTGGTTTTCTAAAGATTAACAATAAGAAAATAGAAATGAAGACTCGACTTGGGTTGTGTTAGAGTTTTACCCTCTAAGATCTTCAGTATATCAGATAAGCCCCTGCATGTAAGTGAATTATTGGATCTTTCTAAACTCAACCTACATTATACTGTCTTTGATCATATATGTAATACATCCATCGTTATTCATTTACTGCAGCATCTCCTGTCATCCTCTGTGGATGAGACTGTTCGTTTATGAAGAGCATGGTTCTGATTATAATGTCGCAGAACTTTCTCTCATAATAATCTCGGTGAGCTTCTTCTTTTTGTATATACATTCTTCTTCTTTCTTGCGTATTCACTCACACTTCTCTCCCTACTTTATATGGGGCGTGTCTCTTTGTTGACTAGACAGATCTTAAGGACATTGTAACAGCTATATATGTGCTTTAGTCCAGATGCAAATTAAGGTTCTTAATTTGGAAAACTCTACTCCCTTAACGGTTTCCTTATTCTCATCGTGTGAGCTGCTTACTATGAAGTGTTTCCTTACTTTTCAGGGTGCAGTAATAGGTTCCATGACAGGTAACTGTGGTTTTTACCATATACCCGGTATGTTTATTTGCCTGCAGTTAGTTGTTAAGGTTACTGTTTAATGACTTGACAACAGCTAGAATAATATAATGCATAATATTGTACATCTCATTCTCACTTCTCAGATAGCCATCTACTTAAATGGACAGTGATCAACTTGCGTGGGAAGAAGAAGGTTCCAGGCAAAAGGATCAATTAGAAACAATGGAGTATATTTTGCAGCTGAGGCCCCCAAGCTCGAAGATGAGTTTGAATTATAACGAGTTGACTGGACCTTCAGAAGCAATTAGCTTTTATGACTTCTTGTTAGATACTTGCTTTCATTAATAGTATGTGGTTTGGTGCTTTATTTTGATATATACATATACACATACTGAAAGACTTGTTTACTTGTATTTGACTTCGTTTCCTGCAACTCCAACTAACTAGGTTGGAAGTGTTGGTACAAGGGAATATACAAAGTAGATAAATGCTTAGATAAAAAAAATCCATTGATATTTTATAGAGAGACATACTATATAGTTAGGACTTAAGAGAGGTGGAACAGATGAGGCATTAATGTTTTGACTTAATTGACACCCCCAAGTGTCCAAAAACACACAGAATTTGAGAGGTGATTCATTGAACGCACTGGGAGGTTGTTGGCCCTTCTAAGAGACATTGCCCAACAAACAATCTTTAGTTTCATCTATTTCTGCTACTTTTCTTACTCTCTAACGATAGCATCAAGCTTTTGAGGTAGAGAGAGAGAAATACCTGAAGAGGAGAATGATCGAAGCTGATAAACATGTGATGACTCAACTCACTCTTTCAGATTTACAACACACTTTCCAGGGATAAATAAACGATACTTATTTTATTTTTTCCTCTATCTATCTAAATATATAATAATAATCATAACAGCTAAAGCTAGAAAAGGAGAAGGCTATGAAGATGCAGAGCAGTCCTGAAACGATGATGGCCAGAGTCCCCACTCCAGATCCTCACAGTACCAGCGTACAAGAAGATGCCATGGACTGCAAGACCAGCTGGAAACGTTATGATAACCCCTACTACTGCTCTTCACATTCTCAACAGAATCAACACCAACGCAAGGCATTTATATGGGATCTGAATTTCATAAAGGTCTTCATGGAATCTGAACTAGGGAAAGCTCGAGCCGAGATCAAAGAATTGAAGGCAGAGCTGGACTACGAGAGAAAAGCTCGAAGGCGTGCAGAGTTGGTAAACAAGAGGCTGGCTAAAGATGTGGAGGAGGAGAGAATGGGTAGAGAAGCAGAGGAGATGCAAAACAAGCAGCTCTTAAAAGAGATATCGTTTGACAAGTCAGAGATAGTTCGGATGAAACGAGATCTTGAAGAAGAGAGACAGATGCACAGGTTGGCGGAGGTTTTGAGAGAAGAGAGAGTTCAGATGAAGCTGATGGATGCAAGGCTTTTCTTGGAGGAGAAGCTATCTGAATTAGAGGAAGCTAACAGACAAGGAGAAACGGAGAGGCATAGGATGATGAAACCAAAGATACTGGAGAGAGCCTGTAGCTCACCGGCGAGGAGGAGGTGGGAGAATCCGCACATTATGAGAGGAATCAATCCGTTCCCAAGAGTGATGAGAGCAATAAGATCAAAGAGTGAGAAATGGGGTTCAAAGCTGGAGTGCCAAAAGGTTCAGCTCAAAATTCTGCTCAGACAAAAGACCACTCCAAGATGTACTCCTCTTCTCTCCTCTCCCTGATACTGTAAGCTTCTTTTTTCTTTTGATCTCGCTCGCTCACATCCAAGGACTCAAAAGATGTGCTAATTAATAAGATTTTCTTCGTTTATCCCTTAGATAATATTTTCTTATGTTCCATTTTTTACTTTCAGTGGAATTTGCATGACATTTTAAAAGGATTTGGTTTCACATTGATATTTTTTTAATAAAAAAAATCAAATACGTACGAGGTTGAACTTTGTTATTTTGAAATCTACGTACATGTTAATTTGGATTTCACATATACAACAAATCCTTACCAAAAAATATATTTACGTTCAATTTAAAGTCAGTGTAAGTCAATAAGTCATGGGGTATTTGAATATTTGAGGGTGAATCTCTTCACATGAGGGTTGGTGTACATATCATAAATATTGATATCTGTGAAAGATGAATTGGAGCAATATGATGACCCCATTATCCGGATTTATTATGTTTTCTTCACCTAAAGCTTTCTTCTTATGCTGGTATAACTCTTAACGTTAAGACAAGATGGACTTTGATAACATTAACAAAAAAAAAAAAAAAAAAGATGAACTTTGACATATTTGATGATTTTCAACCTTGAAACTTAATTAAAGAGAGGATGAGAAAAAGACGTGGTAGAATTCGAGAATTAGGAATATCATAAATCAAACTGAGATAGACAGAGACAGTTTTTATAAATTCTCAAATTCATGCTGATTGTCTTTCTCATTATATTACCGGAAATTCATGCATGCTCCTTTAATTAGTTATAGACAATCGGCAGATAAAATTACAACATGCATGTCAAATCGAATATAATATGTCTTCGAGCATCTTAATTAACTTGGAACAATTAGTTTCTCACGTAGTACTTATATAAAATATATATGGAGTCTTTGGAATAAAAAAGAAGAAGAAGAAGCTATAGTTTCTAAATGACGCAATCGACTGGAGCAAGATAACAGACTTCATTAGTTCTATCGTTTGCCACGAATTCAGATATAGGGAATTAATCAAAATCTAAGGTATGTACCACCGACAAGACATTCTCAGACGAACCACTTGTGATGCTCGATGTGACGCCGTTTTCACCCTTGGCCACGACTCTCACACTCTCTATTAGCTCATTTATTCTACCATCCTCAGACAGTATCTGTAACAGCTCTTCAGTGTTTATGACCAGCTTCACTTTCCATATTCCACTTTTGCTGCTCGTACGCCTCCTCCTCGTCCTCTTCTCCTTCTGTCGGGTCCTTGTGTAGTTGTTTCTTGAAAAGACGTCCGTGCATGATCTCTTCAACACCCTGTGGTTATAATCTAGAGACATTCTGTAAGGAGTCATCGTCGCTGAAAAGGACTCGCTGTTGGATCTCACGTGGCAGCTGCCCACAAAAGTCTTCAACTCCTCGGAGGCAATTTTGGGAAAGAGATAGTAAGACTGACCGGGGACAAGGAGGTGGTGGTTAGGCAGGGGTTTCCAGAGGAGATCAAGGGCCGAGAAAAGAGCATGGTCTGCGAATTCGTGGGAGACGGAGCCCGCCGTGACGGGGCAGTAGAATTCAAGAACTTCACCGTCTGATTTTATGACTTTGGTCAATAAGTCTTCCTCGTCGCCTAACCCTCCGAATAAACAGTTTCCCATGCTTGGTTTGTGTTCTCCTTCTTGCCTACTTCATGCTCTCTCTCTATATATAGTCTAATTATAAAGGTCGGTGACGGTGAGAGAGCAAGAGCTTCCCCTATAGTGCTTTTTATCATAAACTTCAAACTATGTGTGAACTCAAAAGTCGCGTACATCAAAGGAAAATGCGGTGGAATCTTCTTTGCTTTGCATTATTTTTAGGTAGTTTTTATATATTTGTGAAAATTTCTTTTATGTTTTAATACAGCCTATAGTTTATTTTATTTTATTTCAGCCTATAGTTTTTTCAAGAACTTTTTCTATTTCTTTTTCTGATTTGGAGACATGCTAGCGATATAGTAGTGTTGATTTCTTTTGTTCTTTGATGGTGAACATTTAGTAAATTTAACTTCAAGTGACCACAAAACCAACTTACTTATATAAAAAAAAGACCATGGAAGAAGCAGAGAGTTGTGATACCCAAAAAGAAAAGGAGTTAATTGGGCTATAAAGAATACGTCGAATCAAATTATATTGGACCAAAAGAGAAGGGTGAATGAGTAAAATTTAAGAAAGAGCTTAGTTAATGGGTCCATTTCAATCCCATTGAATCCTATAATTTGCAAAAGAAAAGAAAAGTCTTTATGTCCACTAAGAGAAGAGCAAGAAAGAAAGAAAGAAAAGTGCAAGGTTCTGCGGGACATCGGTGTCTTTTTCTTTAATAAAAAAACACATCTCTCTCTCATCTTATTTTGAAGTCTTAAGTCCGAATTTGGCGCCAGTAGCTATTTTTTTAGTTTAACTAACCTCAAAACACAAAACTCCATATATTATTTTACGATAAAAAGTTAATTAAATGATAAACTTCTCTTATTTTTTTTATTTTTTTTTTGACATCAGAAGATCAGCTCAAATAAACCAATTAGTAGGAAAAACGTGTATATAGATAGTTTGTTGCGATTCTACTCTAGCGCGACGCGCCAGCTTGTCGGCCATACCATTCTGTGAACGGGGATTAGGACCAAAGAAAAGGACATGAATTCTCCCTTATCTCCATCAATCTCGTCTAAGTATGTCTTGAAAGCGGGCCACTCGGTAGGCGAATACACCATCTTCACCAGGTCAGAACAGTCCGTGAGAAAATCGACATTCTCATTATCCGCTCCAATCATGCATCTCATTGCCCAAATAAAAGCTTCCACTTCTGCATGAAGGGGTGACAAACTCCGACGAAGATTAGATGCACCCATAGTGGGAGATTCCCCCTCAAGGGAAATGCAATACCAACCTCTGCCAGTGAATTGATCGGTCACTTTCCAAGATCCATCTACATAAAAATGAAATCCAGCTGCCGCTCTGTGAGTCTCAGAGACATCATTAACCATGTAACCAGCATTCAAACGGGTCCCCTCCTGCGGGGGTATTCTCACAGGGTCTTCTTGCGCCAAACACCAAAGTTTAGCTTCCTCTTCCGCTAATCGTAATATCGCCAGCGGATTGGAATCCAAATTGCTAAAAATTTTATCATTTCTAGCCTTCCAAACATACCAAAGAATCCATGGGAATACTTCCGGCAAGGGAATCTGCTGAAATCTCCAAAATAATGAGTCCATATTTGCATAGACCGACTCTGAGGGAAAAACATCTGAAGAAACCGGAAATGGGGACAAAGCCCAAACTTGTCTGGCCGGGGGGGGGGGGCATAAGAATAAGGTGTGATTTATTGTTTCCTCAGCCTCGCCACAACAGGCACATTCACTATCACAGCCCAAACCGCGTCGCCGCATATTAGCTATTGTTGCAATGCAACCCGTAAGAACTTGCTACAAAAAATGTCTAATTTTTGGTGGGCACCGAAGCTGCCATACGAAGGCTTGCAGTGGTACAATATTTGGGCCATGTACCGTTGAAGACTCAGGGTTCTGTCGCAAAGCCTTATACCCAGATTTGACTGTGTACAAACCCGTTTTTGTCAAATGCCAACCCAACCTATCCAGTGAAGTTAAGTTACCAAGGGGTAAAGCAGAAATAAGGGTCATATCCTCTGGCTTAAAATAAGCCGAGAGTAAAGCCAAATCCCAGGAATGCGAGTTCCTATCAATGAAAGTTTCAACTCGAAGTGTAGGATCAACGAGTGATCCTGAACGCAATGCTGGTCTCGGGTGTTGAGCAAAAATCCAGGGATCAGACCATACTGAGATGGTCTCCCCAGATCCTACTCGTTGAGCAGGAACACAATTCTCTTATTCATTCTCTCTTAATTAGCCAATTAAAATTTATCATGTAATTTAATAAAATAAATAATATTATCTAAACAAAATAATTATTATTTAAAAAAAAATATTTAACATGAATTTTAAAATTATTAACCATAACATTATTTATAGCTTTTTAATTCTAAAATCTAAACTTTAATCATATTTTATAAGCTCAAACCGACATATAATTTCGTCTAGTTTTAAAATCTAATCTGTAATATTCTTTTATGAATCCAAACCGGCATATAATTTTGTTTAATTGTAAAAACTAAACTCTAAACCATAACCATTCTTTAGTAAAGCCAAACCGATATATATATATATATATATATATATTTAATTGTAAAAACTGAATCCTAAACCTTCTTTTATTCCAAACCGACATATAATTTCTTCAATAAAAATATACAAATTTTGTTTCTTCAATTTATTTTATTTTTATGATTTTAATTTTATTTATTTTTAAATATGATATAATATGGCATATACATAGTTGTATTTTGATTGACTAACTAAGAGGGGTGAATAGGGGTGGACCAATTAATTTCACTAGGCAATGCCCGGCAACATGCCGGTTATTGTATTATTGTAAAATTAATTAATCTATTGTGTGTTGATGTTTACACTATATATTTGTTATGGTGTGAGCTTGAACTATTTTTTTTAATATAATTTGAAGAATTTTATAATAAAAATGAAAACAATGTATGCTAAAATATATGGTCAATCATATAATAAAATTAAATGAATCTACTATATCTCTTTTAAACGTAATAATATAATACAATCTCTGTTTCATATTAGTTGTTGTTTAAATTTTTATACATAAATACTAAAAAACAATTAAATTTTCTATTTTACACTTCTTAAATATATTTTCTCATTGTTTTATTGGTCAAGATATTAAAACAGTTGAGATAAAAATTTGATTTTTTACCAAACATCTGCATTGACAATCTAAAACGACAACTATTATGAAACAAAATTTTAATTCTAAAACGACAAGTAAAACGAAATAGAGGGAATATGTAGATATCTAAAAATGCATGAATATGTAAAAACATAATCAAACATACATTGTGTAGAATAAAGATGGATAGTTTAGATTATGGCTAAACAAATAAAGAAAATAACTCTTTAGTTAATAATCAAGTGATTATTTTTCTATTTTTAAAAGTTTAAAATCACATCCAACAATGACATGCTATAGAGCGATATGGTTCCCTCATGCAACTCTTAAGTATGTCCTTGTCAAATGGCTGGTGGTAAAAACAGACTTGCAACATGCAACAGGGGAAAGAATGAAAAACTAGGACGCTCAAGTCAGCACAAACTGTGTGTTCTGCAAATATCCAATAGAGACAAGAGAACATTTATTCTTTCTATGCCCCTTTTCACAGCAGGTATGGAATGCGTTGGTGCACAGGCTTCTCTCTCACAAGTTCACCATACACTGAGAAGAGATCATGTCTTTGATTGATGGAAATACTTTGGATAAAACAAAAAGATTTTTGCTGGGTTACACTTTTCAGAATAAAATATACTCTCTTTGGAGAGAGAAAAATGATAGACGCCATGAGGAACACCCTTCAACGATGGGGAAGCTGGTGAAACTCATAGACTAGAACGTTTGCAACAGTTTGAAAACAATTGCGGATGGAGGAGAGCCTAGTATTCAAGCTTGGTTTGCAGAAAGATTTTGCTAGAGTTGGCTTTATTCAAATGTTCAATAAACAGTCTACATTAGCATTATAAAAAAGTTTATTTTCTTTTTGAATATATTTTAACATTAGATTAAAAAAAAAGAGTTCTGGACCATATTTTAATTATGATATAAATCAATTAAAACCCCTAGCATATGACATATACAATATAAAGTACATAAATATGTATAGAGCTTTTTAATTTGATTTGTTTGTTGTACGAATGCCCGATTATCAGCTTTTGAATCTTCATCGATAAATCTGGAAACTTTTTCATAGCAATCAAAAATTTCAAAACATGCATCTAAATTGATAAGTAGTAATAACTGTTGTCTGTTGACATATGTAAGATAATTAAGTGATGGAGTTATTTGTTTTGGACGTGCTATGTTTTTTAATCGTGTAGTTAAAAAGATAAAATAAAAATAGAAAACTAAACTAGCTATGGGAGTTATAATTTTGGTTAAGAAACATTAATACTATACTGTTGTTTAAATTTCTTTATTAAAATATAATAATTTTAGTTTATTATGTGATATCTGTTGACATAAGTAACGAAAATATAATTAATAGATTTTGATTCATACTTATATTGTTAATATGATAAAATAAAAATATAAAATTTTAAAATAAACAAAATAGATGTTGAAGTGGTTTAATAGAAAAAGAATAAAATCTTACTTTTATATATATATATATATATATGGTTATTTAACATGAACGTCCCATTCGCTTATATTTGAGGAATTCAACGAGACATCATCAATAGTACAGTAGATTCTTATTTGAAAAGTCTGAACGTACAAAATGATCCACTTATCTGAGGAATTCAACGAGACATCATCAATAGTCAATTATGGAGCCTTGTGGGCAGCCCACATTCGTAAGTTGTGAATTGTGATATTTTCTCTATTATGGAGCGAATGGGAGGCAACAATCACAGCCAACCACACTTGAATATGACGATCAAATCCGATGGTCGTATTCTCACGTTACATTTGGAAAATGTTGAGCTTTTATATTGATTTTTTTTTTTTTTTTTTTTAATCATGTATGCAAATTGCAATACGCAAGTTTAAATCCGCGTAACATAACCTTGATCACACTAATTCAAACTACTACTAAATTACAAGTTCTGGTCTGAGTTTTTCAATGTTATCTCTGTTACCGAATTGAGCAGACAGATGAAAACATGAACATTGAATAGATGGGACATTCCATAGCCCACAGACAAGTAAGCGAAATTAAATGAGCAATGGAGGGGTCAACTTATTACGTAAGAAGTTGAAACGGAACATGGACCTTGTCAGCCCGGAGAACACATTTAGTGACCCCATGCAGGACCATATCCTTTTTTTTTGTTTCTTATGATAATGTAGATATCTTATTTTAATTTGTTTGTCAGTTGTCAAGAAAATTGAAGGTGTTGTTACGTGTTAGATCCATGTTTTTTTTTTAATTACCAAAGTATGTTAAACTATTCTCTTCCCTGTTGCCTAAACTCGATCGAACCTTATAACCTTGAAGCTCCGCGTTTAAGATTACCCTGTACATTAACTTTTTTTGCAAAAGAATTCGGACCTGTACATTAACTTTTTTTGCAAAAGAATTCGGTTTTATATTGATTTAAGGGACTATTATTACACACCATGTAGATGAAAAGAAATAAAAATTGCCTTACCCTGTACACAGGCCTGCCTGTACATTAACTGGTTCATACGTTGCCGTTGGTATGTCTTACCTATGCACTTAACTTTTGTGCGTGTGTTCGTGTATATATCGAATATGATAGATGCATATATATACTGTGAAATATCACAAAAAAATAGAGACGATTTATAGAAGAATATAAATAATGGTTTTTTAGCTCATTATTAATTGATTTTGAACTGACAGAATAAGTAATACACAATATTTAAACATAGAAGTGCATAAGTAAAAGAAAGTAAAATTCCGTTCGAGATGAATGAACCAAAAGAATCACCATTTCGAATGGCAAGATAAAATATATCATATTAAAAATGAAGTTGATATTTTCTAATAAAAAAAAAAGAGAAGAAAAGAAGTTGATTCCAAATAGTTAAATATATTCATACATGAACTTCTCTACTTTGTCCAAAAAAAAAGAAAAGAAGAAGAAACTCTCTACTATTGTCAATTAGTAGAGTTGAAAATTCATAATTCTTCTATTAATTTATTTATTTATTAAGAAGTACTTAATCATATATAAAGAAACATTTGTTAATTAAAAAAGTATTTTTTACTATTAATTTTTTGTTAATGAACTTAAATAAATAAATATGTATATATATATATATATATATATATATGGTCAGACATTCAGCTCACTACCCTGTTTCAACTTTCAGAGCCAATAATAAAGTCATCAGGACTCAGGAGAGGCTTGCGCGGATGGAAACACAAGGCAAAGTAATCACTTGCAAAGGTAATTTTTTGTATATAAAAATCTTTGTATGTATGTGTAGAGCTAAGTTAGACAAATATTGGCTGAATATGAGTTCCCAAAAGAAAGTTAAGATATGATTTATGAGTGTGAATGAATGAACAGCTGCTGTGGCATGGGGAGCTGGAGAAGCTCTAGTGATGGAAGATGTAAAAGTAGATCCTCCTCAGAGACTGGAAGTGAGACTTCGAATCCTCTTCACTTCCATCTGTCACACCGATCTTAGCGCATGGAAAGGCGAGGTACTCTTCATATATTTTCTTCTTCTTCGAGTAGCTAGCCCTTTCAATTACTAGTTCTTCTTCTAATGAATCTCTTATCTTTTGGTCAGAACGAGGCTCAACAAGCATACCCTCGAATCCTTGGCCATGAGGCGGCAGGGTAAGTCAAATAAATCTGATGGATCTTTATTTATTTATTTATTTTATTTTATTTAAAAAAACACTTTTAGGTGATCGATTTAGAAATAAATGGACATTATGTTGTTGGATGGAAACCTTAATTGTTGCAGGATAGTGGAGAGCGTAGGGGAAGGAGTGGAAGAGATGAAGGCAGGTGATCATGTGCTCCCTATTTTCACAGGAGAGTGCGGAGAGTGCAGAGTCTGCAAGCGAGACGGAGCCAATCTGTGTGAGAGATTCCGAGTGGATCCGATGAAGAAGGTGATGGTAAGCGATGGCAAGACCAGATTCTTCACCAGCAAAGACAACAAACCCATCTTCCATTTCCTCAACACATCCACCTTCTCTGAGTACACGGTCATAGACTCGGCTTGCGTGCTCAAGGTGGACCCTCTGTTTCCTCTGGAGAAGATAAGCCTCCTCAGTTGCGGTGTCTCCACTGGTAAAATTAATTGCATCCATCTCACTCACTGTATAGATATGAATGTTGACATGTAGTTGCTTATTTAATGAAAGAGATATGTGTTTTTATGGGTTGAAGGAGTGGGTGCGGCGTGGAATGTGGCTAATATTCAACCTAGCTCCACCGTCGCTATTTTTGGACTGGGCGCTGTTGGACTTGCCGTAAGTTTTTCCTCTTTGTTTTATGTATCATCATGCAATCCATACTAATTGGGGGGACTCACTCTTAATGCCGTGTTAATTTTGAGAAAGGTGGCTGAAGGTGCAAGAGCCAGGGGAGCCTCTAAAGTCATTGGGATCGACGTCAACCCTGACAAGTTCCAACTAGGTAGGTATAAATCATAATAGCGTATGCATGAGACTGAGAGAAGAAAATTGTTCCTAAATTAGGTAGCTAAGTGTGCTGGATGGATGAACAGGCAGAGAAGCAGGGATCAGTGAATTCATAAATCCAAAGGAGAGTGACAAGGCAGTTCATGAGAGAGTAAGGGAGATAACAGAGGGAGGAGTGGAGTACAGTTTCGAGTGTGCGGGAAGCATAGAAGCACTTCGAGAGGCCTTTCTGTCTACAAACTCAGGAATGGGAGTGACAGTGTTGCTGGGTGTTCACGCAAGCCCACAGCTTCTCCCTATCCATCCCATGGAGCTCTTCCAAGGCAGATCCATCACCGCCTCTGTTTTCGGAGGCTTCAAACCCAAAACCCAATTACCCTTTTTCATCACCCAGTGCCTCCAAGGTCTTGTCAATCTCGATCTCTACATCTCTCACCAGCTTCCCTTCCACGATATCAACGAAGCCATCCAGCTGCTTAACCAAGGCAAGGCTCTTCGTTGCCTTCTCCGCCTCTAAACTGAATTGAATTGAATTGAACACCATCCATGCATTCATCATTCCATCCTTTTTCATGTGACCACCAATAAGAAAATCATGTCACATTGAGGAAAGTAACAGATTTCTTGTATAAGTCTCTTGCTATAAGTCAGTCCCATTCTCGAACACATGATTGTATCAAACGGAAATTCAATAGAGATTGAACATGAAAGTGGGGATAGATGCAAATCTTTACCTTAACTGAAAATAATGAGAGTAATCAGGAGTTAAGACGGTAGAAGTAAAGCAAAGAAACTCAAGACGTGAAGAAAGTTCTTCTTTCACACACAGCCTACATCATCTCACTCCACTAGAAAACTTGGACAATAATAGATTGATATGTTTCGTTTATTAACGCAGCGTGGAATTTATCCGTACGCGCTCTCAGAAATTCAAAACTGAAAGAATAACTCTCGCTTCTTTTTCCCTTTGCTGTTACAAACAAGATTGATACATCCACCAAGACAAAGACTTTTTAATAGAGAGAGAGAGCATTTCTCTATTCAAATGGCCAAAGGAGATACCCTTTTACCTTTCCCATTCCCTCATGAGCTCTCTCTCTATCTACTTACATGTACACTCTCTCCTACATCCTTTTTCCCATTCTTGCAAATCTTCTGGCTACTCCGAATATCACCGCCTTTGTCAACAGCCCTTTGTCCAGTGTACATGCAAGCGCAATCGCCCCTCCCACCACCAGTATCTTTGGTATGTTTTTCCCCGTTGGCTTCTCTCCTGTAACCTCTACTATCGAATCCCTCTCATTCATGAACTCCTCCGCACTCACTTTGGTGTTGATTTGAGCCATTGATGCGCTTGGTGACAAACCTGCTCCTGCTGCTTTTGCCCTCTGATATGCGCGCAAGCCTGGTTCAATTTTCTTCACCGCACCCCACATCCCCTGTCTCACCCCGAGCTTAGCAATCTCCCACGGTATTCCCATATCTTCATGGTGAAATAGTAGTACCTCACACGATGTCATCTCACCATCGCCTCTTTTCGATTCAACTACACCATGATAATATATATCAGTCAATCTCAGAAACTAACAACACTGTCGAAAAACAGAGACAACTTGCTTGAGTGCATCACAATGGTAGTAGTACCTGCACGGATGCACCAGCTTGAATAGTATAAATCAACTCGCCTTGGCTTGTTTTGTCTTGGTACAGACGGGTATTGTACTCCCTGATACAAAATACAAGAGAATATACTTACTATAGTTAGACGCATGAAAAAAAAAAAAAAGAGTAAATCAAAAACAATATACAACAACGAAATCCAAAAGATATAATAGCTCCACTAGGGTAAGTTTGAAATAGGCTTGGTTACTAAACTAGCAGCGAAAGAATGGAATACCTTGGTAATGCAGTAAAACACTCGGCCAGCATCCCATATTCGACGGCCTATAATATACTCCCTGTCGCTACAAAAGAAGGGAAACTGAAGCGGAAGTTGTGAGTGAGAAGAGATGGGAGAAGAAGCAAAAGCTGTTAAAAGTAAGAAACAAAGTGCCCACCTTCCGCACCCATTGCACAACCATAGTGCCCGTGTCCTTGCAACGCTCGAGAGTAGAAGAATACAAAAGCATATCATCCCACTTGGAACGGAACTCATCATCCCAAAAGAAGTCCCTGACCATCTCAGGAGTGGCATCCTCAAACACTGTTCTGCTACGGTACTGGGGAGGCCCATTCTAGAATCATATCATACAAAATGATTAAGGTATTGTTGTAAAAAGCAAAAGGTAGGCGAAAGAGAGTAATAATAATAATAGATTAATAACTTAAAAAGGAGGGTACCTCAGGATCTCGCCTCCAAGCTTGATATGAGAAGGTTGGGGTTGATCGGTCCATCATTTGAATCCAAGAAGGACCGCCATCTTTGACCTCAACCAACTTCCATAGATGCCTAAAATCATCGTCCGTAACAAACCCAGATTTCTCTTTCTCAGCAGCCTGGGGAGAAGAAAGGCTACACCCAAAAAAAAGAAGAAGAAAGAAGCCAGAGTTATGTATTGGATTAGCATTAACAGAGAGAGATGGAAAGTGAAAGTGGGTGAAACCAAATCAAATAAAATCACCTGGGTTTAGCGTGAGAGGGGGCTTTGAGGATGGAAGTGGGAAGCTTGAAGGAGGTGAAGTTGAAGACTTTAGGTGAATCGGAATCAGACAAGAGTTTAGAATCATCTCCGGAGAGATAAGCCCACTTGGGCCTCCAAAACCAACCAACCAAAACCCCGGCAGCCACAGCAATCCAAAGTGGTGCAGCAAAAACGAAAAGGTCAGTAGAGGAGAAGCCGAGGGCGTGAATCTCGGGAAAAAACAAGGTACTCAATCCCATCTTAACCCACCCTCACTCCCGATTAGGCGTCAAAGCACATCAATTGGACGAGGATTGGGTCTTGGGAGGGATTTAAGCAAGCGCATAGAAGAAGGAAGGAAAAGATTAAAGTAGAAGGAGAATAAAAGAGAGGGAAGAGGATAAGGATTTAGGATTTGGGATTACTGTAGGCCCTATTTCGCCGTTCGATTGCAATCTTCTTCTCTCACACCCTCCTCTCCTTTTTATTATAAGTGGATAAAACAGACCAAACCAAAGCGTTCTGCTTCTTCTTATCTTACTGGGCTGTCCACTCCACGTGTTTGACTGTTTTCTCATTTCGATTCTGTGGTCGCCGCATCCTCCCCTCCTCCCTTCCTTTTTTCTTTTGTTTTGTTTTTTACATCTCCTGCTACATTTTTTAGATAAAAATCCGTACTTTTTTTTTCGTCAGATAATTAGTCACAAAATAATTAACTTAATAAATGAACAGTCATTATCTAAATCGTTTCTATCCTATGGGAGGACTAAAACAATCAGAATAATAACTAGAGTTTATGTGGAGCTTGAACTCTACTTTGTTACAACATTAGTTTATATAAACTTTTTTGTTTTTGTTTTTGTTCAAACATTAGTTTATTATACAAACAACACAAATGTCAAATTTAGATGTTCAAATGAAAACAAGGACTCTTATACGCTGTTACGCAGAAAAAAAAGGTTAAGTATCTGTGGAAAAAAATGAATAGACTCTCTTGCTGCTATTCCGTCCAAACACACTATAATAATATGGTTGACAATTCAAATGCAACAAATAAACGTTTTCCTCACTGCTTGTGTTGCTGTTACTATATTAGCCAAGGAACCAAATGTGATCTTCATACGACACCGGTTTAGCTTTTTCTATTTGCACTTTCACCCCTTATTATTGGATAATGTTAAAACCTGATCCTACTCCCCCCCCCCCTCCCAAAACTTAGATGAAAAGAAAAAAAAAAAAAAAAAACATCAAAAGTGTAAGATGGTGAACTCGAACTCGCGTACTTCATCCGTCATCGATCTGCGGCTGCGATTATCTCTATCTCCGTCAAAATCACCTCATCTCCTCGATCCTTAATTTGTCTCAGGTAAGCTTC
This sequence comes from Camelina sativa, assembly GCF_030686135.1. NCBI lineage: Eukaryota > Viridiplantae > Streptophyta > Magnoliopsida > Brassicales > Brassicaceae > Camelina > Camelina sativa. Next base: position 34,649,183 of record NC_141886.1, read on the forward strand.
TGAGATTCTTCCTTGTTAGATAGATTTTGATTTCGTAGCAATCGGTGTGTTTAAAATTTCTTTGTTTTGTGTTCGTCTCAAATTTCGTTGATTTGACATCTGCGATGTGTAGTCTCTAATTGGACTGTATAAAACGGGATTTAACCTTTAAAAGTTTTCTAATTTCGTTGATTCCTGATCTGTGCGGTGTCGTAAAATCTCCAATTCGACTGTTTTACACACACTCAGATCCAGCCATGGCCCTTTTTTTTTTTTAATGAAGGGCATATATCTTGATTTGAATACTAATTAATTATCAAATTGTCAAATGCTTTTGCTTTAGCGTCTTTCTTCTATGTAAATGCGATATTAATATATCTCATGTATTGGTCATGGCGTTGATGGTTTTTTTGTGTGGTTGTTATGGACACTTGCAGATCATGTTGACTGAAACTCCATTTAGGCCACGAGAGAAGCTTCTTGAGAAGCAGAGATTGTTCCAGAGCATTCAAAGGCACACTTACTTGAAAGGACCAATGGACAATATCACATCCGTTGCTATTCCTCTTGCCTTGGCTGCTAGCTCTCTCTACATGATTGTAAGTTTCGTTCATATGGGCTTCTCCTGCCTGGTTTTCACAACTATACATATCTTTGAATCTATCCTTGTTTAGAACTTGATACGTCCACTAGATTGTTTCTGCAAAATCCCAAATGCTCAAGTTCCATGGTTTTCTATTATTTGTTATTGATATTGCCTCAGTTTCCTTAACTTTGTTCGTCATCTAACTATGAAACTCTGTGTTTGGCTGGTACAGGGAACAGGGATCTACAACATGTCAAATGGAATTGGCAAAAAAGAATAAGCAGCTTCTTCTTCTTCTTTTTTCCTGTTCCTATTTTATGCTTTTTGGTTCCTCTATGTATCAGTGGCTGCCATATGCAGTAGCAGACTAAAGTTTACACTGGTCTTTATCTTGTAGCTGTTTATTGCGTTTTGCCAAATAATTTACGTAGTCACAGACAATGTCGAAAGCTGCAGATAATTGGTGTTATAAAGTTCCAATGAATCCTCTGTGTTTGTTTTTTTTTCCTTTCTTCTACTACAGCGGAAGTTGTGAGTGAAGAGATGGGAGAAGAAGCAAAAAGAAGGTAGCTGTTAAAAGTAAGAAACAAAGTGCCCACCTTCCGCACCCATTGCACAACCACAGTGCCCGTGTCCTTGCAACGCTCGAGAGTAGAAGAATACAAAAGCATATCATCCCACTTGGAACGGAACTCATCATCCCAAAAGAAGTCCCTGACCATCTCAGGAGTGGCATCCTCAAACACTGTTCTGCTACGGTACTGGGGAGGCCCATTCTAGAATCATATCATACAAAATGATTAAGGTATTATTGTAAAAAGCAAAAGGTAGGCGAAAGAGGGTAATAATAATAGATTAATAACTTAAAAAGGAGGGCTCAGGAGGGTACCTCAGGATCTCGCCTCCAAGCTTGATATGAGAAGGTTGGGGTTGATCGGTCCATCATTTGAATCCAACAAGGACCGCCATCAGTATCAAGAGGAAGTGACTCTTACTCTTGGGAAGCAGGTAGCCGCTCAGCAACAACTTTTTCAACTAAGCTGACATGGAACCAACTTAGACCTTCAGATCCTCAGAAGTTCTGGTATAAAGCGGTATGGTTTAAGCACTCTGTTCCTAAACATGCTTTCACCTTCTGGATTGCGAACTTGAATAGGCTACCGGTAAGAGAAAGACTTCTTGGATGGGGTATGCAGATATCTCCAGAATGCCTTTTATGCAACTCTGATTTCGAAAACAGAGATCATCTCCTCCTTCATTGCCCCTACTCTGAAGAGGTTTGGCACATTATCATGACTCGTCTTGGTCAACGTCCTTGTATCTTTGCAGATTGGTTTACGCTCATCTCTTGGTTGCTTTCCAAGTCTCCAAATACTTCCACCACTCTGAAGCGGTTAGTTGTGCAAGCAACAATATTACTACTTTGGAAGGAAAGAAACATCAGAACCCATGACAATATCTCTGCATCGCCTGCCTCTGTTTTCTTTCCGTCAAATCGATCGGAGTATAAGGGACACTCGTCTTGCTCGCATATACCGTAAAGGTTGTGGTCGACTGCTCAGCCAATGGTTCTCCCATGCCTAGCCCGTTAAAGATCGTATTAATCTTTTTTCATATCTAATAGTAACTAAGGCTTTTTATTTTTTTTGGCCTTAGAAGCTCTCTGCCCCAGAGCATTTTTGTACTAAACAATTGTTCCATTTTGGTAATTAAATTCACATTTTATCAAAGAAAAAAAACAAGGACCGCCATCTTTGACCTCAACCAACTTCCATAGATGCCTAAAATCATCGTCCGTAACAAACCCGGATTTCTCTTTCTCAGCAGCCTGGGGAGAAGAAAGGCTACACCAAAAAAAGAAGAAGAAAGAAGCCAGAGTTATGTATTGGATTAGCATTAGCAGAGAGAGAGATGGAAAGTGAAATCAAATCAAATCAAATCAAATCACCTGGGGTTAGCGTAAGAGGGGGTTTTGAGGATGGAAGTGGGAAGCTTGAAGGAGGTGAAGTTTGAAAAATTTAGGTGAACACACTTCTCTCTCATTTTTATTACTGTTACTTTAGATGTTCACATAAAAACAACCACAGTGCCCGTGTCCTTGCAACCATTTTGTAACACACTTCTCTCATTTTTATTACTATTACTTTATAAGTGGATAAAACAGACCAAACCACATTGTTCTTCTTTTCTTTTCTAATCATATAAAAACCAAATATTTTGGTTGGTGTAAGATATGCTCTCTATAGCTTGTGGCTCTCCATGTTATATAAGCACTGGAGGTAACATTAACTACAATTAATTCTCGTAATGTTTCAAAATCTCGGTATAACAACATTTGGATGCATCGTATAACATTAGCTGAGAACTCTGTAACATTATAATCTCTGTAACATTAACTATATATGCTCTCTACAGCATGAATCCCAAACTGAGTAACAACATTTGGATGCAACATATAGCATTTGCTGAGATAATCATCCAAGATTCTTGGTTCAAGATAGGTTATGCAGCAGCTTATCATCAAGTCTCAGACTCAATCAAGGTAAGTTTGATTCACTAGATGTCTGACAATGTTAATAGCTTTTGAGTCAAAGTTGTAACTTATCTGGTGCGTCAACTGAAGCTAGCTTATCAGTTCAAAGAATAAAGCACTTCAAGGTAAACTCTAAGTTAGTGACTGCAGATTCTTCTACAGCTAATCATGATCAAGTCAAGTTAGTATATGATATGCAGAGGAAAAGAGATTCTTTTGGGGATTCTAATCTCGAGTTACGCCAAGATCTTTCTATTCGCAGTTGCTCTTAAAGGTAAGATCTTTAACCCTGTGTTGCGTTGTGCATAATAGTCTTAGTGAAATTCTTGTGCTCATGGATAGATGCTGCACATGATACAAAATTTAGCTCTTTCGTATTGGTAGTTGAAAATGATTAACAATTTTCCATTCAGCTTTCTCTTCAGTTTCTTTACTTGGTAAACTGATGCTCAAGATGCTGGGGAGGTACAAGCTCCTCTACTCTGACTTGTTATAAGTTATAGACCATTTTTATTATTTGCCCAATTTGAACTCGGGAATCAGGTTGCTAATATTATCAAGGAAGATCTATGGTCTAACCTCTCACCTACTTCAACAATGTAATCTATTCGTTAGTTAAGTTTCAGTGATCAATGACCAAATGACAAAACAGAATGAATTAATGATCAATGACAAAACAGTAAATGACTTTGAGTTTAACTTTGACATCTTTCAAAATTCAGAAACAGCAAGAGATCAAACCTTATAGTTTAGCTCTCCAACAGAAGTCCATGAGTCTCACAAATTACAAGAAATCAAACACATTTCTTTAGCTAAAAGATGACACACACTAAAAAAGAGTGAGGCAGAGACTAAAAAGGTTCAGGCAGAACAAGATTCAAGCTTTATTACATCCATTTTTAAGCGGTAAATGGGTATTAACTTTCTCCTTACATTATATCAATTTAGAAAAAGAAAAAAACAAAATTCAAAGTATAGTGCTGATTATCATCAATTGTGCACGCTCAGTATAAAAGACAGAGTATACATCAGAAAACAATTATTTCAAGACACTAACAACCAGATATTGCTTAAAACGCACCACGCCTCTCATGGTCACTAGCCAGCTCAAATGGGAACTATAATAGCTGTGAATAAGAGAAGTTAAGAACATCGAATACGAGAAGAGTCTTCTCTGTTAACAAGTCAGCTTAATGTCACAGACCTCTACTTTTCTTGGCATTTTCATGTTAAATGGAACAAGCAATCAACCAAAAAAAAATTAAGAGTAACAGGCAAGCTGTTGTCAACTGTAAGCAGAAGTTGTCTTTTTTTTTTTCTTATCAAACGCTACTATCAGATTATAATAGTTAAATGAGGTTACACTCTACGAAGGGGAGAAAAGTTGACAGACGAAAGTGAACAGAGAGCAGTTTTAGTAAGAGCATCTGCTTATGTATTGTTTAAACGTGGAATATAAGTAAATAAGATAGATGTGAAAGCGGCTCTAAGACCAGAAATGTCATAGAGATCATTAAAGATCGGATTGGAAATGAACGAGCGATGGAGGTGATGTCTAACAGAGCACTTCTGATCGCTAACGCCTCTGCAACAAGTGCAGACGGCACAAAAGGGAGAGGCAGAGGATCGAGATAAAATCAGCCCCGATCCTTAAATATCCAGCCTGCACCACTCATTCCTGCATCTGGGTTCCATGCAGCATCCACACAGCAAATGTAAGCATCAAGCAGAAGTTGTCTATAAAAGGAAAATCTGAAGGGTGACTGAGTGAAAATGTCAATTTTTCGTCGCTTGACAAAAAAAACACAAAGACTTAAGAAACAGTCGACAATCAACCAAAAAAGAAAAAAAGAAAAAAAGTCCCCCTCGATCCAAAGACATCATCCGAAAATTGAAATCTGCTTGAAAAGTGCTCCTTATCAACTCTTGTTTGCAACCTAACCGGGAAATAACAAAGATTAGTATCAGTCAAGGTTATAGACAACTGTTGAGTAAGGAACAGAAAAGAAACATACGCTGGGAGCCTGGAGAGTTGAAGATGATGCTCTCTCTCATTTCTTGTTCTTTGAATTACGTTTCTTCTTCCTCTCAGAACTTTTAATTTCTTGCTTCAATCCAGACAGTTCTGCCTCCAACATTCTCTGGCAATCCTTCATCAATTTCACAGAACGCCCCTCCGTCAATACGAGTTTGACAACTTTACAACTTTGGTTTACTGCGTCTTCCACAACATACACCCTTCTTTTCCTTTCCCGATTATTAGTCATATTGTCGATAGCTGTTTGGCTTAACTTTTTATACTCACTTAGCACGACATCGGTACATAGGAGTTAAACGTGGTTCCAAGATAACTCCCTCCGCTGGTTTCGGCTCGTCCACCGGAAACGTCCACCGCGTGCCGCAACATCTTCTTATGTTTGCTGTATTTGTATTTGTGGTGTGCACCTCTTATTTTCGTTACTTAACTCTGAGAGTTCATGTATTTGAGATTTTAATTTTACTTACTGTGCCATGTTGATAAGTGACTGAGATCTATTTGCATTGCTATAAATTTTCTGTTGATTGGATCAAATAACTGAATTGATGGTTGCATATGAAGCAACAACTCAAGTTCTGGAAAGACCAAAACAGAATGTAATAGTCCACAAAAACAAATATATATATATATATATAAATACACATCCTCTACAATCGAGTTTCTTTAATGTTCATAAATCATATAATTTTTTTAAAAAACACTAACGTTGCCTCATAAATTATAAAAAGTTGAAAATAAAGAAACATATGTTTGTTCAAAAAAAAAGAAAATGAAGAAACATATATAGAAACGTGGACTAACACTTCAAGTTTTCAATATGACCAGTGTTAAAACTAATCTGTTTTGCCGTGTGAGAGAGCTAGCTGTCAAGGGGGTTGTCAGTGTAATAATTTTAATATCAGTTTACAAGTATCAAAAGAGCATTATTAATTTAATGATCTTAGGAAAAAAAAAACCCAGCCGTTATTAGAGAGCGTCGCTGCAACGGTCACATTTGTTTTCCCCCAAATCTATCTATCTATCTATCTTCTTCTCCTTCTTCAACTCCTTGACAAAAACCCTAATTCGTGTTGAAATTGATTCTCAGATCTAGATTTCGTTATTCGTATTGCTCATTTGATTTTACCTGTTTTTTTTCGATGGAGTCGTCGTTGACATTGAAGAATGGGAAACCATGGACTCCGGTGAAGGATCAGAGCAAGTTTCAGTCCAAGGTTGAAGATACTTCCAGATCTTTGGAGAATTCAAACCTTAAGAATTAAGATTTCGTGTCCGGCTAAATCGAAATATGCCAAGAAATCATCGGCGCAGAAGAATCAGAGCCCGAAGCCTCCCCAAGCGGTTTTCTCTCCCCGAAATCGGATTAGATAGAGGAAGTTTGTTGTGGTGTGAACGTCAAAGAAGAACTCGAGGAAAGCGAAGACTCTGATACATGAACTCTCAGACGTTCCCGGTGGACGAGCCGTATATTAACTTGCGTCTTTGACTCTGATAAGATATGACATTACTGATTTGGATGAAACAGAGGAAGAAAGTGAGAATTCAGTAGTTTCTCCTGCCAATGGACAAACGCTTCCAAATTTGCAAAAGATTGTCGACTTTAGTGACAAAATTAAGGTACTCTACTTTCTTTCTCCTCTTCTTGATTACGACAGTTGTGAATTGCAATAGTAAGTGGAGATTGTTTTAAGTTGAAATATGATGTTGCTTCTGCTAGTGTTATATGTTCACCCATTTTTTATATCATGTCTTAGCTCTTGAAGGATGAACATGATTTGGTATCGAACCAAATGAAAGAGATCACGAATTGTTCCCTTTTAGAACCAGAAATGTCCCGGGCTCTCCAGCTTTTGATTCAGTACCTTAGTGTCTTAATATACCTTGTTGTCTTAATGCAAAGCTTGTTTGCTTTGGTTGTAACCTGATAAGCTTTAACGTGTTTACTATGGCAGCTGATAAGCATGGAACTCTGGAAAATCAGTACTTGGAAGAGTCATCAGAGAGGAAGCGATTATACAATGAAGTGATCGAATTCAAGGGAAATATCAGGGTCTTTTGCAGATGCAGACCTCTAAACCA